>NC_057812.1:26629675-26644472 GCF_018294505.1 Triticum aestivum
TGGTGGCATGTCCGTGAAGGAAATATGCCCTAGAGGCAATAATAAAGTTATTATTTATTTACTTATAATCATGATAAATGTTTATTATTCATGCTAGAATTGTATTAACCGGAAACATAATACATGTGTGAATACATAGACAAACAAAGTGTCACTAGTATGCCTCTACTGGACTAGCTCGTTAATCAAAGATGGTTATGTTTCCTGACCATGAACAATGAGTTGTTATTTGATTAACGAGGTCACATCATTAGTTGAATGATCTGATTGACATGACCCATTCCATTAGCTTAGCACCCGATCGTTTAGTATGTTGCTATTGCTTTCTTCATGACTTATACATGTTCCTATGACTATGAGATTATGCAACTCCCGTTTGCCGGAGGAACACTTTGGGTGCTACCAAACGTCACAACGTAACTGGGTGATTATAAAGGAGCATTACAGGTGTCTCCAAAGGTAGATGTTGGGTTAGCGTATTTCGAGATTAGGATTTGTCACTCTGATTGTCGGAGAGGTATCTCTGGGCCCTCTCGGTAATACACATCACATAAGCCTTGCAAGCATTACAACTAATATGTTAGTTGTGAGATGATGTATTATGGAACGAGTAAAGAGACTTGCCGGTAACGAGATTGAACTAGGTATTGGATACTGACGATCGAATATCGGGCAAGTAACATACCGATGACAAAGGGAACAACGTATGTTGTTATGCGGTCTGACCGATAAAGATCTTCGTAGAATATGTAGGAGCCAATATGGGCATCCAGGTCCCGCTATTGGTTATTGACCAGAGGCGTGTCTTGGTCATGTCTACATTGTTCTCGAACCCGTAGGGTCCGCACGCTTAAGGTTACGATGACAGTTATATTATGAGTTTATGCATTTTGATGTACCGAAGGTTGTTCGGAGTCCCGGATATGATCACGGACATGACGAGGAGTCTCGAAATGGTCGAGACGTAAAGATTGATATATTGGAAGCCTATATTTGGATATCGGAAGTGTTCCGGGTGAAATCGGGATTTTACCGGGTTACCGGGAGGTTACCGGAACCCCCCGGGAGCCATATGGGCCTTCATGGGCCTTAGTGGAAAGGAGAAAGGGGCAGCCCAAGGTGGCTGCGCACCTCCCCCCTTCCCTAGTCCTATTAGGACTAGGAGAAGGTGGCCGGCCCCCCTCTCCCTCTTTCCCCCCTTGGGAATCCTAGTTGGAATAGGATTGGGGGGGGAGTCCTACTCCCGGAAGGAGTAGGACTCCTCCTGCGCCCTCCTCCTGGCCGGCGCCCCCCTCCCCCTTGGCTCCTTTATATACTGAGGCAGAGGCACCCCAGAAACACACAAGTTGATCCACGTGATCTATTCCTTAGCCGTGTGAGGTGCCCCCTGCCACCATATTCCTCGATAATACTATAGCGGAGTTTAGGCGAAGCCCTGCTGTTGTAGTTCATCAAGATCGTCACCACGCCGTCGTGCTGACGGAACTCTTCCCCGACACTTTCCTGGATCGGAGTCCGGGGATCGTCATCGAGCTGAACGTGTGCTCGAACTCGGAGGTGCCGTAGTTTCGGTGCTTGATCGGTTGGATCGTGAAGACATACGACTACTTCCTCTACATCGTGTCAGCGATTCCGCAGTCGATCTGCGTTGGGTACGTAGACAACACTCTCCCCTCTCGTTGCTATGCATCACATGATCTTGCGTGTGCGTAGGAAATTTTTTGAAATTACTACGAAACCCAACAGTGGCATCCGAGCCTAGGTTATTTATGTTGATGTTATATGCACGAGTAGAACACAAGTGAGTTGTGGACGATATAAGTCATACTGCCTACCAGCATGTCATACTTTGGTTCGGCGGCATTGTTGGACGAGACGACCCGGACCAACCTTACACGTACGCTTACGCGAGACCGGTTCCCTCGACGTGCTTTGCACATAGATGGCTTGCGGGCGACTGTCTCTCCAACTTTAGTTGAACCGAGTGTGGCTACGCCCGGTCCTTGCGAAGGTTAAAACGGAGTCTATTTGACAAACTATCGTTGTGGTTTTGATGCGTAGGTGAGATTGGTTCTTACTTAAGCCCGTAGCAGCCACGTAAAACTTGCAACAAGAAAGTAGAGGACGTCTAACTTGTTTTTGCAGGGCATGTTGTGATGTGATATGGTCAAGGCATGATGCTGAATTTTATTGTATGAGATGATCATGTTTTGTAACCGAGTTATCGGCAACTGGCAGGAGCCATATGGTTGTCGTTTTATTGTATGCAATGCAATCGCGATGTAATGCTTTACTTTATTACTAAACGGTAGTGATAGTCGTGGAAGCATAAGATTGGCGAGACGACAACGATGCTACGATGGAGATCAAGGTGTCGCGCCGGTGACGATGGTGATCATGACGGTGCTTCGGAGATGGAGATCACAAGCACAAGATGATGATGGCCATATCATATCACTTAAATTGATTGCATGTGATGTTTATCTTTTTATGCATCTTATCTTGCTTTGATTGACGGTAGCATTATAAGATGATCTCTCACTAAATTATCAAGAAGTGTTCTCCCTGAGTATGCACCGTTGCCAAAGTTCGTCGTGCCCAGACACCACGTGATGATCGGGTGTGATAAGCTCTACGTCCATCTACAACGGGTGCAAGCCAGTTTTGCACACACAGAATACTCAGGTTAAACTTGACGAGCCTAGCATATGCAGATATGGCCTCGGAACACGGAGACCAAAAGGTCGAGCGTGAATCATATAGTAGATATGATCAACATAACGATGTTCACCATTGAAAACTACTCCATCTCACGTGGTGATCGGTTATGGTTTAGTTGATTTGGATCATGTAATCACTTAGAAGATTAGAGGGATGTCTATCTAAGTGGGAGTTCTTAAGTAATTTGATTAATTGAACTTAAATTTATCATGAACTTAGTCCCTGATAGTTCTTGCTTGTTTATGTTGATTGTAGATAGATGGCTCGTGTTGTTGTTCCGTTGAATTTTAATGCGTTCCTTGAGAAAGCAAAGTTGAAAGATGATGGTAGCAATTACACGGACTGGGTCCGTAACTTGAGGATTATCCTCATTGCTGCTCAGAAGAATTACGTCCTGGAAGCACCGCTGGGTGCCAGGCCTGCTGCTGGAGCAACACCAGATGTTATGAACGTCTGGGAGAGCAAAGCTGATGACTACTCGATAGTTCAGTGTGCCATGCTTTACGGATTAGAATCGGGACTTCAACGACGTTTTGAACGTCATGGAGCATATGAGATGTTCCAGGAGTTGAAGTTAATATTTCAAGCAAATGCCCTGATTGAGAGATATGAAGTCTCCAATAAGTTCTATAGCTGCAAGATGGAGGAGAACAGTTCTGTCAGTGAGCATATACTCAAAATGTCTGGGTATAATAATCACTTGATTCAATTGGGAGTTAATCTTCCGGATGATTGCGTCATTGACAGAATTCTCCAATCACTGCCACCAAGCTACAAGAGCTTCATGATGAACTATAATATGCAAGGGATGAACAAGACTATTCCCGAGCTCTTCGCAATGCTGAAAGCTGCGGAGGTAGAAATCAAGAAGGAGCATCAAGTGTTGATGGTTAACAAGACCACTAGTTTCAAGAAAAAGGGCAAAGGGAAGAAGAAGGGGAACTTCAAGAAGAACGGCAAGCAAGTTGCTGCTCAGGAGAAGAAACCCAAGTCTGGACCTAAGCCTGAAACTGAGTGCTTCTACTGCAAGCAGACTGGTCACTGGAAGCGGAACTGCCCCAAGTATTTGGCGGATAAGAAGGATGGCAAGGTGAACAAAGGTATATGTGATATACATGTTATTGATGTGTACCTTACTAGAGCTCGCAGTAGCACCTGGGTATTTGATACTGGTTCTGTTGCTAATATTTGCAACTCGAATCAGGGACTACGGAATAAGTGAGCACTGGCAAAGGACGAGGTGACGATGCGCGTGGGAAACGGTTCCAAAGTCGATGTGATCGCGGTCGGCACGCTACCTCTACATCTACCTTTGGGATTAATATTAGACCTAAATAATTGTTATTTGGTGCCAGCATTGAGCATGAACATTATATCTAGATCTTGTTTAATGCGAGACGGTTATTCATTTAAATCAGAGAATAATGGTTGTTCTATTTATATGAGTAATATCTTTTATGGTCATGCACCCTTGAAGAGTGGTCTATTTTTATTGAATCTCGATAGTAGTAATACACATATTCATAATGTTGAAGCCAAAAGATGCAGAGTTGATAATGAAAGTGCAACTTATTTGTGGCACTGTCGTTTAGGTCATATCGGTGTAAAGCGCGTGAAGAAACTCCATACTGATGGACTTTTGGAACCACTTGATTATGAATCACTTGGTACTTGCGAACCGTGCCTCATGGGCAAGATGACTAAAACACCGTTCTCCGGTACTATGGAGAGAGCAACAGATTTGTTGGAAAACATACATACTGATGTATGTGGTCCGATGAATATTGAGGCTCATGGCGGATATCGTTATTTTCTCACCTTCACAGATGATTTAAGCAGATATGGATATATCTACTTAATGAAACATAAGTCTGAAACATTTGAAAAGTTCAAAGAATTTCAGAGTGAAGTTGAAAATCATCGTAACAAGAAAATAAAGTTTCTACGATCTGATCGTGGAGGAGAATATTTGAGTTACGAGTTTGGTGTACATTTGAAAAACTGTGGAATAGTTTCGCAACTCACACCACCCGGAACACCACAGCGTAATGGTGTGTCCGAACGTCGTAATCGTACTTTACTAGATATGGTGCGATCTATGATGTCTCTTACTGATTTACCGCTATCGTTTTGGGGTTATGCTCTAGAGACGGCTGCATTCACGTTAAATAGGGCACCATCAAAATCCGTTGAGACGACGCCTTATGAACTGTGGTTTGGCAAAAAACCAAAGTTGTCGTTTCTTAAAGTTTGGGGCTGCGATGCTTATGTGAAAAAGCTTCAACCTGATAAGCTCGAACCCAAATCGGAGAAATGTGTCTTCATAGGATACCCAAAGGAAACTGTTGGGTACACCTTCTATCACAGATCCGAAGGCAAGACATTCGTTGCTAAGAATGGATCCTTTCTGGAGAAGGAGTTTCTCTCGAAAGAAGTGAGTGGGAGGAAAGTAGAACTTGACGAGGCAACTGTACCTGCTCCCTTATTGGAAAGTAGTGCATCACAGAAAACTGTTTCTGTGACACCTACACCAGTTAGTGAGGAAGCTAATGATGATGATCATGAAACTTCAGAACAAGATACTACTGAAACTCGTAGATCAACCAGAGTAAGATCCGCACGAGTGTGGTACGGTAATCCCGTTCTGGAAGTCATGCTACTAGATCATGATGAACCTACAAACTATGAAGAAACGATGGTGAGCCCAGATTCCGCAAAGTGGCTTGAAGCCATGAAATCTGAGATGGGATCCATGTATGAGAACAAAGTATGGACTTTGGTTGACTTGCCCGATGATCGGCAAGCAATTGAGAATAAATGGATCTTCAAGAAGAAGACTGACGCTGACGGTAATATTACTGTCTATAAAGCTCGACTTGTCGCAAAAGGTTTTTGGCAAGTTCAAGGGATTGACTACGATGAGACCTTCTCACCTGTAGCGATGCTTAAGTCTGTCCGAATCATGTTAGCGATTGCCGCATTTTATGATTATGAAATTTGGCAGATGGATGTCAAAACTGCATTCCTGAATGGATTTCTGGAAGAATAGTTGTATATGATGCAACCGGAAGGTTTTGTCGATCCAAAGGGAGCTAACAAAGTGTGCAAGCTCCAGCGATCCATTTATGGACTGGTGCAAGCCTCTCGGAGTTGGAATAAACGTTTTGATAGTGTGATAAAAGCATTTGGTTTTATACAGACTTTTGGAGAAGCCTGTATTTACAAGAAAGTGAGTGGGAGCTCTGTAGCATTTCTGATATTATATGTGGATGACATATTGCTGATTGGAAATGATATAGAATTTCTGGATAGCATAAAAGGATACTTGAATAAGAGTTTTTCTATGAAAGACCTCGGTGAAGCTGCTTACATATTAGGCATTAAGATCTATAGAGATAGATCAAGATGCTTAATTGGACTTTCACAAAGCACATACCTTCACAAAATTTTGAAGAAGTTCAAAATGGATCAAGCAAAGAAAGGGTTCTTGCCTGTGTTACAAGGTGTGAAGTTGAGTAAGACTCAATGCCCGACCACTGCAGAAGATAGAGAGAATATGAAAGATGTTCCCTATGCATCAGCCATAGGATCTATCATGTATGCAATGCTGTGTACCAGACCTGATGTGTGCCTTGCTATAAGTTTAGCAGGGAGGTACCAAAGTAATCCAGGAGTGGATCACTGGACAGCGGTCAAGAACATCCTGAAATACCTGAAAAGGACTAAGGATATGTTTCTCGTATATGGAGGTGACAAAGAGCTCACCGTAAAAGGTTACGTTGATGCAAGCTTTGACACTGATCCGGACAATTCTAAATCGCAAACCGGATACGTGTTTACATTAAACGGTGGAGCTATCAGTTGGTGCAGTTCTAAACAAAGCGTCGTAGCGGGATCTACATGTGAAGTGGAGTACATAGCTGCTTCGGAAGCAGCGAACGAAGGAGTCTGGATGAAGGAGTTCATATCCGATCTAGGTGTCATACCTAATGCATCGGGTCCAATGAAAATCTTTTGTGACAATACTGGTGCAATTGCCTTGGCAAAGGAATCCAGATTTCACAAAAGGACCAAACACATCAAGAGACGCTTCAACTCCATCCGGGATCTAGTCCAGGTGGGAGACATAGAGATTTGCAAGATACATACGGATCTGAATGTTGCAGACCCGTTGACTAAGCCTCTTCCACGAGCAAAACATGATCAGCACCAAGGCTCCATGGGTGTTAGAATCATTACAGTGTAATCTAGATTATTGACTCTAGTGCAAGTGGGAGACTGAAGGAAATATGCCCTAGAGGCAATAATAAAGTTATTATTTATTTCCTTATAATCATGATAAATGTTTATTATTCATGCTAGAATTGTATTAACCGGAAACATAATACATGTGTGAATACATAGACAAACAAAGTGTCACTAGTATGCCTCTACTAGACTAGCTCGTTAATCAAAGATGGTTATGTTTCCTGACCATGAACAATGAGTTGTTATTTGATTAACGAGGTCACATCATTAGTTGAATGATTTGATTGACATGACCCATTCCATTAGCTTAGCACCCGATCGTTTAGTATGTTGCTATTGCTTTCTTCATGACTTATGCATGTTCCTATGACTATGAGATTATGCAACTCCCGTTTGCCGGAGGAACACTTTGGGTGCTACCAAACGTCACAACGTAACTGGGTGATTATAAAGGAGCATTACAGGTGTCTCCAAAGGTAGATGTTGGGTTAGCGTATTTCGAGATTAGGATTTGTCACTCCGATTGTCGGAGAGGTATCTCTGGGCCCTCTCGGTAATACACATCACATAAGCCTTGCAAGCATTAAAACTAATATGTTAGTTGTGAGATGATGTATTACGGAACGAGTAAAGAGACTTGCCGGTAACGAGATTGAACTAGGTATTGGATACCGACGATCGAATCTCGGGCAAGTAACATACCGATGACAAAGGGAACAACGTATGTTGTTATGCGGTCTGACCGATAAAGATCTTCGTAGAATATGTAGGAGCCAATATGGGCATCCAGGTCCCGCTATTGGTTATTGACCAGAGGCGTGTCTTGGTCATGTCTACATTGTTCTCGAACCCGTAGGGTCCGCACGCTTAAGGTTACGATGACAGTTATATTATGAGTTTATGCATTTTGATGTACCGAAGGTTGTTCGGAGTCCCGGATATGATCACGGACATGACGAGGAGTCTCGAAATGGTCGAGACGTAAAGATTGATATATTGGAAGCCTATATTTGGATATCGGAAGTGTTCCGGGTGAAATCGGGATTTTACCGGGTTACCGGGAGGTTACCGGAACCCCCCGGGAGCCATATGGGCCTTCATGGGCCTTAGTGGAAAGGAGAAAGGGGCAGCCCAAGGTGGCTGCGCACCTCCCCCCTTCCCTAGTCCTATTAGGACTAGGAGAAGGTGGCCGGCCCCCCTCTCCCTCTTTCCCCCCCTTGGGAATCCTAGTTGGAATAGGATTGGGGGGGAGTCCTACTCCCGGAAGGAGTAGGACTCCTCCTGCGCCCTCCTCCTGGCCGGCGCCCCCCCTCCCCCTTGGCTCCTTTATATACTGAGGCAAAGGCACCCCAGAAACACACAAGTTGATCCACGTGATCTATTCCTTAGCCGTGTGCGGTGCCCCCTGCCACCATATTCCTCGATAATACTGTAGCGGAGTTTAGGCGAAGCCCTGCTGCTATAGTTCATCAAGATCGTCACCACGCCGTCGTGCTGACGGAACTCTTCCCGACACTTTGCTAGATCGGAGTCCGGGGATCGTCATCGAGCTGAACGTGTGCTCGAACTCGGAGGTGCCGTAGTTTCGGTGCTTGATCGGTTGGATCGTGAAGACGTACGACTACTTCCTCTACGTCGTGTCAGCGCTTCCGCAGTCGGTCTGCGTTGGGTACGTAGACAACACTCTCCCCTCCCGTTGCTATGCATCACATGATCTTGCGTGTGCGTAGGAAATTTTTTGAAATTACTACGAAACCCAACAGTCTGAAGAGGCGGGACGCGTCTCCGAGGCGTGGCCCCCC
Source organism: Triticum aestivum (assembly GCF_018294505.1). Classification (NCBI taxonomy): domain Eukaryota; kingdom Viridiplantae; phylum Streptophyta; class Magnoliopsida; order Poales; family Poaceae; genus Triticum; species Triticum aestivum. Next base: position 26,638,447 of record NC_057812.1, read on the forward strand.
CTCACGGACGGCGATGACACGGTAGTAGACGTTCTGCGTTAACGATGCAGCGTCAATATTACTAAATACTCAGAGCGCGATAAAATCATGAGTTTTTTTGCACGACGTGGGCACATGTGCTATAGGAACGATGGTATTTTTTCATAATTTTTGGTGATGGACAAGTATCCGAAAAATTCCCTCTATGCGGATTGCCCTTCGCGCGTCTACGGCTGTGGCCGGCGGCCTCCGGGGGCTAGCATGCCGCCAAATCTTGCGTAGGCGGCCTCTCACAAGTCTGGAAGTGTTGTGGCGGTTGCAAACGCCCGGCACGCGTGTCCGGGGTGTGCCCCCCCTCACGGACGACGCCGCCGCCGGCACCTGGAGGGGGGAAACGGACGCGTGGGATCTACACGGAGGGGATCTTACTGTGGGTCTGGCCTGGATGTTGCTCCAAAGTGTTCCTATGGGCTGACCTAACACAACCGGGTGGGGAGGTCCACTGGTCAAAGCCCGTCCGTGCAAAGTCAAAGGGCTAGATCCCGTGGTCAAACGCTACAGGGTTAGGCGGGACGGGGGCACTGGGGGTAGCAATGCCACCGGAGCGTCGCACCGGGCCCTCATACATGCGGGGTGGTGTGGTGGCATGTCCGAAGAGGCGGGACGCGTCTCCGGGGCGTGGCCCCCCCTCACGGACGGGGATGACACGGTAGTAGACGTTCTGCCTAACCCTGTAGTGTTTGACCCCGTCCCGCCTATGTCGGGCCGACACGGAGGGTATCTTTGGGTGGGTTGGGCCGGGATGGTGTTGGGGGGTGTAGCTATGGGCTGGGCTACGAAAATCAGGTGAAAAGTTCCACCGGTCAGACCCAGTCCGGCGCAAGTCAAAGAGCTAGATCCGGTGGTCGTCTATGTCAGGGTTAGACGAGACGGGGTGGCGAGGTGGAACTATTTTTTACAGTGTGCTGAGAGCCAGACATTAATAATTACATTTTGTTCGGACATTTTTTAAATAAATTGAATTTGATGTAAACAAAAAACAAAAAAAGCAGGTATGCCGACAGCACAACGGTTGGCATAGGTGGAAAGAACCTATGCCGACGACTATACCGTCGGCATACCTCACACCTTATCCAACCGGGCACCCCACGCCCCGACCACTCATCCACCCTCCTCGCTCAATCCAGCCCCGCCGCCGCTCGATCCCCGCCCTCCGCCGCTCGATCCCCGCCCTCCGCCACTCGATCCCCCCGCCACCGGCCATCCCAGCCCCGCACCGCCGACGCCCCCATCTGCACCGCTGCCGCCCCCGTCCTGGCCGCGTCGCACCGACCCCTCCCCACGCTCCTCGCCCGCCCCGCATCGCCGCTGGTCGTTCCCGGCCGCCCCGCACCGCGCGGCCCCGTCCCAGGACTGGCCCCGTCGTCCTCGCCCCCTTCTCGACCCACCTGCTCGTGGTGAGCTGGTTGCGGCCACGGCTCCGGCGGTCCGACGCCCCCTTCCCGGCCCTCCTCTGCTGCTGGTGAGCACCGGGGAGCCCCCAGCCGCCCACGCTCCTCCATCCGTTGCCGGCCCCTCCGACACCACCTCCGCCACCACATCCCCTGCTCCCTCGGTGAGCTCCCCCGTCATCCTGCCGCTCCCCCCGCTGCTGCCGTTGCTCCCCTGCCGCTGCTGTGATGCTAGATGAATGGATGGATAGATAGTTAGATAAATAGATTTTTTTGTATGTTTTTTCTTCTTCTTGCTATTGTTTTTAGGTGGATGGATGTATGGATAAATTTTTCTTAGATGGATTCATGGATGTTGTTAGAATCATAGATGGTGGATGGATGGAATGTCGGTGAATTTTTTTAGAAACTTTGTTTGTCATATATTTAATGTTAGGTCATGTTGACGAATGTATGTGGTAAAGTTAATGATAGATGAATGGATGGATGGATGTTGGAAAAAATTTGACACTTGACTGAGATGTGATGATCTTGTTATTTTTTTGATACTCATAATGATCTTGATAAAATAATTGAAGACAAAATTTTGAGACCTACTAAGATGTGATGATCTTGCTAAAAAATGATACTCATGATGATCTTGCTAAAAAAATAGAAGACAAAATTTTGACACTTTATTGAGATGTGATGATCTAAGTTGTTCTTTCGGTGGAATTTGCAGGCGTTGTGGTGTCGCATTTCATCAGAGTGACCGTTGTCCGACGCGTTGGTCGCCCTGAGCATCCCTCTGCTGTTCGACTACTTCCTCTACAGCCGAGGGTGAGCTAACATTTCATCTCCTCCATTTTTTCATATCACTAGATTTCATTCTCAAGTCAACTGACGTAACCTAGGCGTCTCCCGTCCGAAAGGGTTGCATAGATAAATATGCATTCAATTGCATATTTATCACCGCAGCTCTTTCAGATTGTCCAGCGTTTTCCACGGACAGCCCGAGGATGTGTAGATTGGGTATGTTCTCCATGTTCTACCCCGTTCCGAGACAGGATTTCGGTGGCGCCTCCCCATTGTTCTCCGGAGCACATTCTCTCCGCTATTTGCCGAGACGTGTATCTGGAGAACAGCGGGGAGGTGCTGCTGAAATTTTGTCTCAGAACGGGGTAGAATGGAGAACGTACTCAATCTACACATCCTCGGGTGGGATTAGGACCCATCTTTACCTATTAGAGATGTAGGTGGATTAAACGCGGTAGAAACTGAAAATTTGATGCCATTAATTTAAGTGAATCCTTAATTATGTTGTGTGGGTTGCAAAAAAGTAGAGGATGGCAGATAATCAGTGGATGTACAGTGGTTTTATCCGTCGGAATTGAGTAACATCAGAGTGGATCGCGAAAAACGATGTGTATTTGAAGGAGATATTCCGTCGTCCAATGAGAATTATCGCACCATGCCCCTGTGCGAGATGTGCCAGACGTCACGGTAGAAATTAGACGGACATGAGTGAGCACCTTCGCACGCACGGATATATGCCAAACTTTGACATGCCGCCGATAAACATAGCCGAGCAGGACCGTGGTAGAGAGGAGGTGATGCGACAACGCATTGATGGATATGAGGACGACGGGGTCAGGGACATGCTAGATGATGTCATTGTTGCAAAAACGGCAAATGCGACACCTTCAGAGAATGAACCGGAGGAGCCGGAGGCAACCGCAAAGGCCTTCTTGGAGGTCTTGGCCTCATCGAAGAAACCTCTTTATGCGGGTGCGAAAATATCTCAGCTGGATGCCATCTCGCAACTGATTGCAGTCAAGGCTGAGTACGGCTGTAGCCAGAAATGCTTCGAAGCATTCCTGGGAGTATGGGCTAACAGCCTCCCTGAGGGTCGTGAACTGCCGAAAAGCATGTACGATACAAAGAAAATCATGAAGGCACTCTCTATGGATTATGAGAAAATAGATGTTTGCCCGAAGAATTGCCTTTTGTTTAGGCACGAGTATGCGGATAACAAGTACTGTAGGAAGTGCGGTTCGTCTCGGTACATTGAGGTGGTCGGTGAGGATGGTGAGAAAAAGAAGCTAACCATCCCCGTTAAGGTTCTTCGGTATCTTGATTTTATAAAAAGACTGCAGCGCCTTTTCATCACGAAGGAGTCTGCCAAAATGATGAAGTGGCACAAGGAAGGTATAAGGTACAATCCAAAAAAAATCATACATCCATCGGGAGGGGAAGCATGGAAGTCATTCGATGAAGAATACCCCGAGGAAGCAGCCGAGGCTGGGAATGTCAGAATAGCCATATCAGGTGATGGGTTGAATCCATATGGTATGTCGTCCAATCCATACAGCTGCTGGCCTATGTTTGTAATTCCGCTCAATCTTCCTCCCGGTGCCCTAATGCAACGGAAGACCATGTTCTTGTCGCTCATCATTCCGGGGCCTGACTACCCGGGGAAGCAATTGGGTGTGTTTATGCAGCCGCTTGTGGATGCTTTGCACCATTCTTGGTACTTTCCGAGGTTGACATACGACCGGGATCTGCAGAGAAATTTCTTGATGAAAGTTTGGTTGCACTATTGCATGCATGACTTTCCCGGCTATGCTCTATTCTGCGGATGGTGTACAAGTGGTAAGATGCCATGCCCAGTGTGCATGCAGGCTCTGCGAATGATTTGGCTGAGTAAGGGTGGCCCTGTGCAAAATTGCTGGCAGTACGGCCCTGAGAGGCAGAACAAGCATCTCCGACGGAAATGTGGAAACAAAGCTAAGATTGAAGCTTCCATAGCTGAGGCAGTTATCCTAGAGGAGGTGTCAGACCTCAAGACATCATACTATCCAGACCACGTTCCCCATCTGCATAACAAGGTGCCTCGATACAATATAGAAGAGCCCAAGTATCAACCCAGGCTCGATCTATTCAACGCGCAAGGTGGGAGGGCTGGGGCCTCGAAATCTTATAACATGCCACGACAAGAGTGGGAGGACCTCATGTTCTATATCTTGCACAACATCAAGGAAGTTGAGGAAGTGTGGATGAGGTAATACCACTACACCATTCCTTTATGTCTTCCACATCATCATGTTTCATGTTCACTTAGTCCCGGTCTAACACCGCTTATCTTTTTTTAGTGATTTCGTTCAAGAGGAATGGACGGGAGTGAATCCTCCTACTGAGGCGGAGGCACTTACTCTTCTCCGTCATGGAAACCCTGGACGTAAAAATTTTGTTGCTTGGTTCATGGAGAAAGTAATTTTCCACACTCCCCTATTAAATACCTACTTCAACATTTATTAGTTAACCGAACTAATGCACGCAACAATTTCCATTATACTTGTAGGGAAAAGATCCGAACATATCTATGGATGATGAATTGAGATGGGTTTCCATGGGTTTTGACCCTGCCGTCATGACATGTAAAAAGTATGATGTGAATGGGTATCGCTTCCATACAGAGGAGCACCAAAACAGCCGCCCCGATCCCAAAACTATAAATACTGGAGTGTACACCCCCGGTCAAAATTCAGTAGACTACTATGGAAGGGTACAAAATATATACGAGGTTAAATTCCGCCAGGGGCGTGAGACCCTAAGTCTGCCTGTGTTCAAATGCCAATGGTTCGATCCGCGGGAGGGGGTAAAACATACGCCTTCCATTGGTTTGGTCGAAGTTAAACCATCAACCGTCTATGCCGGAGCCGATCTCTTCATTGCGGCTACCCAAGCTACACAAGTATATTATCTGCCTTACCCATGCCAGAAAGTGTATCTAAAGGGTTGGGAAGTTGTGTTCAAGGTGTCGCCACATGGTAAGCTACCGGACCCGAATGAAGACGATTACTACAACATTAACCCCATGACATACGAGGGAGTGTTCTATCAAGAGCAACCTGATGATGATGATGATGATGATGTGGTTAGAAACGATGACGCTAGACCATTGGGTGATGATGATGTGGACCCAAACGTCGACGATGCACGGAATGATGGTGAGACCATTGTCAATGAAAATGACATACTTATGCTAGAAAAGTTAAACGAAGACGCTGACGACGAGGAAGAGCCTCCACCTCCGTCGGACAACGAAGATGATATGATTGATAGTGATGATGAGACGAACCGAGAAAGAGGTTACAACAGTGATGATTCATATGGGTTCTAGCAGATGTACGTTCCAAGTATTTTTTTCTATAGTTTAGGAATATGCCTTTTTATGCATTTTTATTAATGTGTTTATTATCATGCCTTTTCCTTCATTTCATTAATTTACTAATTGCTTTTTCTCTTTTCAATGCAGGTTCGTGGAACATGGGCAAGGGGAAGGCCGACGGCGTGGGTTTCCTACGCAAGGTCGTCGGCCTGCCTAGTCGGAGTGGTCGAGCACGTACGTAATCCTCCCCCTCGGCTACTTGACGATGACTCCTCACAGGGAGGTCGAGGGAGAGGTGCCCCTAGAGGAGGAGGGGGCGGGGGGAGAGCCTCTAGAGGACGAGGTGCTGGGGGGAGAGCCACTACAGGGGGTCGCGGCCAGAAAGAGCGCACCCTCACCGACTTAGGGGTGTTGTCTTCGAGGCCCTCCTCTAGTGAGGTACCCTC
>NC_057812.1:26645735-26648240 GCF_018294505.1 Triticum aestivum
GGAGGAGGAGGAGGAGGAGGAGGTTGGGGAGGAGGTTGGGGAGGGGGAGGCAGGCGAGGAGGAGGGTGGTGGCGGGGATGATGGTGGTGACGGGAAGGGGGTTGACAAGAAGGGGTGGCTGCGTGGCAACGCAAAGCTACCAAAGCAGGTTCCTGCTACTGAGGAGCAGAAGTGGCTCATTGAGCCCACGGGAAAAGAGTAAGTGGTTCATTATTTTGCTTGTCACATGCTTATTCCAGTTGTTATTTATTTTGCTTGTCACATGCTAATAGTTCATTCTTTTGCAGCAACTGGATATATTCTAAAGGGGTCCGTATTCCCAACGGCCTCATCACCGTCTTGCTGAAGTTATATTGGCCGGGGTTGTACTGTCCTGATCCAGTCAGGCAGCCGGACCGTCGGGTTTTGGCCACGAGCTGGGACCACTGGGAAGCGGCCCGCCACGCGGACCATGAGACCCATGCCAAGGCCGTGATCACTACTTTTTGGGTGAGTTCTCTTCAGAAGCACAAGTCCATTCTAGTTTCATGAATGATTTAACTCATGGCTTCTTCCATTCTTGTTTCATGCATGATTGTAGACATTCTATCGAGTTCTTCTGGAGCATAGGGCTAGAACGGACCAGATCGTGCTGCGCCAATGCAAGAAGAAGGCCCGCCAGATGCAGTACGAGGTGCGCTATGTGGCCATCTCCACATACTACCACGACTATCTTGGTGTGAAGATGACCAAGGAAGAAGCGCGGAGGATGGGCATTACCTTGGAGAGGCCTGAGTTCTTGGCGGTAAGTATAATTTTTTTTCATTATGCTTTCATATATTATGCTTTCATTATGCTTTCATTACCTTGTGGTACATTATGCTTTATGCTTTATGCTTCCATAACACCAATTTGGACACACCTACATGCCATTATGCTTTTATTATGTAGGTGTGTCCAAATTGGTGTTATGGAAAAGACGAGTCCTGGGCGGCATTGGTGGATCTTTGGTGTGATGAGGCTGGAGCCTGGGCGGCTATGAGAACCAAAAATAAGGCTAACCGAGGGACGGAGGGAGTACATGCTCAGGGAAACCGAAACCACTATCTCCACAAGGCAGTTAATGTATGACTAACCCCATTAAACATTCTTCTTCTTCTATTTACCATCACTTTCTTATGTATGACTAACCTCTGTTTGGTGGTGCAGGAGGAGAAACTGAAGCGGCCGCTCTCAGACATGCAGGCGTGGGAGATCGCCCATACGCGGAAGGACTCCAAGCCTGACGAGCCCCAGTACTACGTCAAGAAGACCGCGGGGAGGAAGCAAGCCTACTCCGAAGCGTATCTGAAGTTGCATCCTGACACACCTGGCCCCATTGCGGCGCCTCTGGACGACAGGGCGGTGGTGAGCATGGGGCCCAAGGAGCACGGTCGGGAGGCGGTTCTCGATGCTGTGATCACTCCTAGTATCTCCTACACACAGCTTCGTCGGATCGACCCGAGCCTGAGCCAGCGCATGAGCCAGCCAGTGACCAGTACACAGTCCCTCTTTCAGGAGCAACAATCTGTAAGTATTTTCCCTCTTATCTTCATTGCTCACTTCATTTTCCGCATTTAGTAGTTTTATGAGTTCCATCATGTCATACCGTAGGCCTACATGGAGTACACACGCCAGGAGACCATGGCGTGGCATCAGAGGCTTTATGAACACCAAGTGCAGAGGGATAGCCAGATGCAGCAGGCTTTTCAGGATATGGCGGCCGGCAGGTGTCCTCAGTTCCCTCCAGCACAATGCCCTCCAGCACAACCAGTGCTGATGAGCTTTGAGGAGTTTGTGGCATAGAACGCTGGCCCCTCGCCGGTTAGTTCATCCCCAATCTATTCACCCAAAGCATGTCATGCCTTTCAACACAGTCATATATCCCGTGCATATGTCTTTTCAACATCCAAGGAACATGTGGATCTACCGTTGGCGGTGGTCTTCGCAGCACTCCGGAGACACGGAGCCCGACCACTCCAATCCACGGAGGCGGAGGCGGAGATGGAGGCGAAGGAGGTCTTGGCGGTAGCGCTGCCGCTAGCAGTGACGACCTGGGCTTTGGCCGTCTTGGCGGTGACGACCTCCGCGGTTCTCGATGATCCTTGTGTGGTGATGATGCTTGAGATGACTTGTGTGTGGTGATGATCATTTAGATGACTTGTGTGCTTCTCTATATGCTTATGTTGGTTGTGATGATGTTCATTTAGAGACTTGTGTGTGATGATGCTTATGCATATATTGTTGTGATGGTGCCGGATGATATCCCGTTATGTTTTATATGTCTATCTCATCATATATATCTGCTGATATGTGCTGCTATTTGAATTGAATTGATCTGAAAACAAACAGAAAAAAGAAAAAAAAAGAAAAAGCAAACTATGCCGACGGCTAGGCCGTCGGCATAGGGCTAGCGTGAGCTCCCAGTAGCTGACACGTGGGCGCCTATGCCGACGGCCTAGCCGTCGGCTTAGTTTAAAAACTGTG
>NC_057812.1:26648632-26660997 GCF_018294505.1 Triticum aestivum
ACTAAGCCGACGGCTAGGCCGTCGGCATAGTGGTGCCACGTGGCGACCGTTCGTTGGGCAGACTTGACGGCGGCCGCTGTTAGGCGTGATAGTTGCCGACGGCCAGGGCCGTCGGCATAGATGTACGGCCCCCGTCGGCATATCATATATGCCGACGGCTTTTCTATGCCGACGGCCTCCCTTGCTGTGCCGACGCATATGTTGCCGACGGCCCTATGCCGACGGGGGCCGTCGGCATAGGACTATCCCGACGGGACTCAGGCCTATGCCGACGGCCCTGGCCGTCGGCATAGGGGGCGATTCCGGTAGTGGTAGCTCATTGAGATCGAGCTAGTTTGCTATAAATAAGTGCGAGAAGAAGATGTAATGTGTGTAATTTTGTTTATCAAATGGCCTGTTGACTGTTAAGTCAGCTTATATAATTATTAAACCGATAGATGTGCAATACTATAGGTTGTCCTTCTCATGCCATTCTTATTGTGAAACTTGTTTTGTTTTGCTGCACACCAGTTACTCCTTCCGGATCGTTATACAAGGCCTATCGTATTTCGAACTAGATGATTTCGGTACGCATTGCGTTGGCCAAGTATGTTTTTCATATTTTGTTGGCCTAGAATCCATGGTCTTATGAAACTCTATCCTTCTTGCCGAAAGGGCATCCAGGCAATCCTCATTCCTTTCCTTGCGGAAACGCAAAAAGATGTATAGTTATGAAGTATTGTTACTGCATCCACACAAAAAATTGTGTTATGTTAGTAACTTCATGATTCAAAGTATTTTGGCAAAAAAAAGTCATTTCTTGATAGAAAATATCTCAAGTTAGTTTAAGATAATATATGATATTCCATCTATTTTGAGTTTTTCAAGAATTATTGCTTCAGTATTTGGAAATAGAGAGAATTCCACCAATACTTCTATGCATGCCTTTCTTTCTCCATTTCCTATTTTCACTTTTTATTCGAAATACGAACTATCAGTATTTGGGAATATGAGTTTGTCTAAGAAATATGATGTGGCAGACATGCATAACTTGATGGGTCGAGAGGCTAAATGTGGTTGAGTGAACTAGGCGAACTGTATATCAAATATTTAGCAATATAGGAGTTAGTTTGGATCATCTATTTAACCAATAAAACATGATTCATTTTTCGTAAAAAGGTATGTCATTGAAAACACCTTCTGTATAGAAATCGATGGTATAGTTTTTGGGCTATATAAGTAGTATTCTCTTAGTTAATATGGAGGTCAAAATTTGGCTCAAAATATGATATGGCTTGTGTAATCTGTTCATAGGGATACACCATACCATTCAAGGCAAACTACGATGTTTGTTCTCCACCAAACATTTCCTTCATCAAATAAACTTAAAATTTAAACTATTGCTTACTTTAACATTACTATTCATAAATATACTACCATGTCCTATCTTATTAAGAAATCATTTGTATTTCGTATTTTTTAAATCCAAAAAGGTGCCTTGTGTGTTATATTCCAAAAGTATTCATCTAAAGCGATCCTGTTTTCTCTACATTAAATTGTTCATGTCAAAGTTAGGATTTTCTTCAATCATTGGCTATTATTTAGGTATTAAATGAATCTCTATCTATTTACGTGATCTAACTCAAATTGAACTACCTGTATCGAGAAAAGTGTCTAAACTCAAACACCATTTGTATTTTAGTAGTTATGTACATATTTAGCTCCTATCCAAGGACATATATACAGATATTTAAATGTTTGACAAGCTTACTCAAATTATATTTGAAAATCTGGACTTGTACTTATTTTTTAAAACGCATTAAATCCTACTACTAACATACATGGAAATTACATGAGTGGATAGGTGAAAATATTATGAACATTTTCATATAATTTTCATATTTGTGCATGTTTATTTGAATTATGTATGACTTTTTGCAAGGTGAACATCAATTTCATAATCTTTTATAAATAAATGAATACAAAATGGAAGATGGAGAGAGAGAGAGAGAGGAGTCGTTTGGACTGGCCTTGATTGGCTTAATGGATCGTGGTGAATCCGGTGGTAATCTTTTGATCGGTCACATAAATTAGGAACCATCATCAATTTAGGCCAATCTATGAAGTTTTCGGAAAATATTACCAGAAAACCATTGTACATCAACATATTTTTGTAGTGAATTAAACCATGAAAAAAATGATGTTTACCACCTGATCCATTATAAGCCATGAAAGACGACACGAGTAGATTAACCCTGAAACCTCACAATTTTGTTTGTTATCATCAAATGGAAAATGATGGGGGCATGATGATGATGATGATGATGATGATGATGATGTGCACGATACTTTTACATCAACCTTCTGTTCTCACTTCTTCTTACTTCTTGTTTTACTCTGGCTTCCTTTCTCCATTGTCTGGCACATCCTCGCTCGTCTAGTCCGGTTAGTCGGTTAACTGCATGCGTGGCCCCTTCTTCTCTCATAGTGGCACTTGGCTTCATAATGGTGAACACAATAGGCAACCATGGCGGCCAGTTGTCTCCTACAAGAAAAGAGCAAGGGGAGTTGTGGAGGATGTGATGGCTTTTTGTTACTGTTTGGAACTTAGAAACTTGGGATATGAAGTCCGGGCTAAACTAAAGACATGTGTAGGATGATGCCCCTACCGGTTTGTAAGTTTGTTTAAACTTCCTCAACATTAGGTCCCACTAAGTACGAATGGTCAAGATCACTTTTTTGTGGCTAGCATATCTAGCTAGGCCGTTCACGTTATCCATTATATGTGCACCATTTTTATGTGCCATATGGACCATGAGTAATTTTGGCTTGAGCTAGAGTGCCTTTTTACAGGAAGGCATCTCAGTGTGAAAAAGTCAAAAGAATGTTGGATGTGCTAGAGTGAAATACCTCTGTTAGGTCAGCCCATTAAGGGTTCATGCGTTCGTAGCATTTCTGGAGGATTTCCATAGGCTTTCTTCCCACCGGATTTTTTTCAAATATATCGTATTCATTTCATAGATATGGGTTATTAGATTCCTTGGTATTATGCTCATAATGACCTAATTCCTAAGGATTCTTAGCATTAGTCGAGACCTCATGGAAAAGTCCAAGGGATTTGAGTGGGGAGGACATCTCATTCATTTACTTCCTCTGTTCCTTCAATTTTGAAACATGTAAACCGAATGTGCCCTAAAAAATTCCAGTTGAACCAGTAGGAGGTGCCATATATTGGGAAAAAATAAACATGTTGTGATAAAAGATTAAAAGAGAAAACCAAAGTCGATTACAGGTTATATATATTATGTCTAGTCACTGAATGTTAGGAGTGCTTTCTCTTTGCCCTATGGATAAGCATGGTAAGGTTGCTTGAGGTTTCTTTCCCAATCTTGAACAGGACAAAGTTTCATATTTGAAAACATTAGCATGTCTTATTCCATAAATAACCCTATAGCACACTATGATATGTCCAATTCATGAAAACAAAAAATCTTCCATGCTCGATTGGGGCTAAAGCCTGTGAGAAATCTTGTTGTTCGGAGAGAGAGAGAGGGAGAGATAGAAGAGAGAGAGAGAGAGAGAGAGAGAGAGAGAGAGAGAGAGAGAGAGGAGAGTGCGCGAGCGAGCGGGGATCTATTATTTTTATTGCTACAACGATCGTAGTTTCCTACACATCACTCATTGCGACTAATTGTTGAGCAAACGCACAAGCAAGAGCGGAGATTGACTGGACCAAGTAGAGGCAATAGTACTAGTTGGATTGTTTTCTTCTTGTTTTTCTCCTTACGTTTTCTTGTTTTCTTTTTCTATCTTTTTTTACTTTTGAAAATTCCTAGATACTTTTGAAATTTATCAACATTTTTAAAATGTATTAAATAATTGGAACTTCTTAAAATTGTTGAATATTTTAAAAAATGTACAGACCTTTAAAAATCGCGAAAACATAAATTCATGAGAAAACTTTTAGTTTGAGAGTATTTTGAAAATACGTGAATAATTTCAAAATTCATGAGTATTCTTTAATCTTGCAAAAATATTTTCTAAAAATATTTCAGAAGTAATCCAATAGCTGGGATTTTATGAAGGAAACCCGATTGAGAAGCCGAAGAGCTACAAACCAAGAAAGTGATATCATAGAATAATCACTAGTACAGAAATGTCTAGCTATGGGATGGCAAAAACTTCCTTGCTGGCGTTGGGTGCCAACACCTCCAATATGGCATCAGTGATGAACTTTTTGATCGTGTGTTGGAGCACACACAAGTATTACTTGTGTGCTAAGGGCGTCCAACGTGGCCAACGCCAGCCGTAAGTATATGTCACCACTGACATGCCCTGTTGACCACGCCACCAATTATATTTTGCACGTATAAAAAATATACAACTACGTAATCCATCAACTAATTTAAGATACCACTGAATCAACTATCATAGAAGTTCAACAATTAAGTACTACGTCAACTTAAAATATTAATTAGTAGTTCAAGACCTAAGATGCTATATAGGTACTACATCAATTTAACAAACTTAAGAACTATGATAGCTTAGGTAGTCGATCACACATGAATACATGATCAAGGATTGCCTTGATTTGTTGAATCTTGTGCCTATTGTCTTGTCCCTCTTTGAGCAAATGATCTTTCACCATTTTGAGCTCATTTCTCTCGGCCCTAAGGAGATTTCTCTCCTTCTTTAGCTGAACCCTCTCTTGGATCACCTGATCCCTCTGATCCTTCTGATGAATGAGATCAGCCTTCTCATCAATTAGGAGATCCCTCTCCTGCTACAGTGTGTCATTCACCTCCTTCAGGGCCTTGATTGTACTTTCATGAGAATCCAGAAGCTAGCGATTGAGCATGTCCACATCATGGACCTTTTCTTCAACTTGGGTCGGAATCGGTATGTATCCCTACCAAGAAATGTTTGAAATCATCAGATACGCATGTGTTTGCAATCATAATGCATGAGTTTGTCGAATAGGAAGCAGAGTTCTTACTCGGTTGCTGCTAACATCGGCTTCGTCGGCATATATAGCCATGTTACATGAATATCAGTAGTGGGTGTTGTATGAGCTCATCGGCGCAGACTAAAAAATAATAACAAGTCGGATTTGTAGTTGTTGTGAATGTATATAACAGATCATGGTAATGTACCAGCAATGTATATAACAACAACCACTAGAAGAGTAATTAACAACCACTAGCAATTTGAAGATCATGGCAATGTACTTTGCTAATTTTCTGCATATATCAAGTCTTCAAACCGAAGACAGTTTCATACTTGATACTAGTTATTGTGAACGCAACTAAATTTGGCAATTTTCATAGTTAAAATTAGTCTTCAAAGCTTTGACAATTTCGAACTTGGAACTAGTCTTCAAAGCTTTGACAATTTCATAGTTGACACTACACTTCAAGCTTTGACAATTTCATAGGAACTAAATTTTAAATGCAACTAAATTTTTGAATTGTTTTGCATCTACTCCTACTGCCTAGTACATTCTGAAGAAAATTTGGCGTTGTTTTGTATGTACTCCTACTGCCTAGTACATTGTGAAGAAAATTTTGACACTGCCAAAGCTTTGGCAAACAAAAAAGTTTTGACACTAGTTTTGGAGCTATCAAATTAAGCAAAGCTTTGGCATTGTGAAAGTTTTTGACACTAGTTTTGGCACTAATTCTTATTAGAACTTGTTCTTGACTATTTATTGAATAGAAATTGGATACATACCCTAACCCACAAGCATAGTCACTGTCAGATAGACTCATTCCTAGGAAACAAGCAAGAAATCGAAGCATAGCTCACCTTGTCGAGGCAGAGCTCGTCACCATCGTCTCACTCACCATAGCCGAAACCATAATAGGAATGACCTAACTGAGCAAAGAAACAAATCTAATGGGTCTACGAGATAGGGAAGCGAGAAGGGGAGCTGTAGATGTTTACCTCAGCACCGGAGACGACCGGAAATGGCCAGAATCGGGCAATGATCAGCGGCGGTAAAAGGGGATTAAGCGTCAGCAGGGATTGTGGGCAGAGAGAGGGAGAGAGATAGAGGGAATTGGGGCGAGGGGGCATTGCCCAACCATTTTTATCCAGTGCTACTAACGCACTCTTGGGCTAGGCCCAATAGGCCAGTGGGTCGTCGCCCCTCTGTTTTACTTGCTAAAACAAAATATATTTAAAATTAACTAAAATATTATAAAAATGTCACAAAATATATTATAAAAATGTTCACCATTTACAAAAAATTAAAAGGTAAAAAAATGAAAGAATCAAAATATATTCCTCCTTCCGTCCATACATATAGGGCCTAATGTATTTTTTCGACACTAACTTTGACCACATGTTAAAGCAATAATATGTCACATGCAAGTTACACAAAGCATACCGTGAAATTCCTATGGGAAAAGACCTTCCAATGGTACAATTTTTATATTATACATGTCATATACTATTAATATTTTCAATAGTCAAAAGAAATCTCGAATACATGTTAGGCCATATATTTGGACTAATATAATATTTTTTAACCATTTACAGAAAATAAAAAGGTAAAACAATTTAAAGACTCAAAATATAATATAAAATTTTCACCATTTCCAGTTACAATATTCTTACTTTAATAGAAGTAACTACAATATTTTTGACTTATATAATATGAAAATGTTAACCATTTACAAAAATAAAAGTACAAAAAGATTGAAATACTCAAAATATATTATAAAAATGTCAGCGTTTCCAATTAGAATATTCTTAAATTAATATAAGGAACTACAATATTTTTTGACTAATATAATATAGAAATGTTCACCATTTACAAAAAATAAAAGGTAAAACAAGTGAAAGACTCAAAATATATTACAAAAATGTCACCATTTCCAATTACAATATTTTTACTTAAATAAAAGCCGTTATAAAAAAAATTTACACCATTTTCAAAAAAATAAAAGGTAAAACCACTAAAAGACACAAAATATGTTATAAAAATGTCACCATTTACAAAATTATAGATTGGTGCGTGGCAACACATATCATGCCACAAGAAAACCTAATAGTTGTGTCGTTTAATGTTATGCCACATCATCACTAAGTTGCGCCTTGTTGCAACTGTGGGTCCACCGACAAGTGCCGTTCAAAATGTGCCAACGCCACCACGATTGTCTTAGTGATGTCGTATCAAATAGTCCAATGGCACCACTATTTGGAAAGTATAGTGGTGGCGTTCGTCGAAAATGGGACTAAAGTTGTGGTTAGTCATTTCTCTACTAGTGAGCACCCGATGCAAAGGCGAAGTTTGCAGCCCAGAGCAAGCACTACTGCGTTCGGTTAACAGTTTTTTTAACTACTATTTTTGTTTTTGATAGAGCATTTGGTCAACTGTTTGATGCACAGAGCGTCAAATAAGACCTCTCAGAAAGAAATATGATGTTAAAAAGGTGCATATCAGAGATAAAATTTCTATAGTAACATGGATTTTCCCTTTAGTGACTGGCCATTATGTATTGGGGTCAGTAAAATTTGGATGATTTAGATTTCGCAGAATATCACGTTAACTAGCATACGTCCAGTTCATATGCGTACATTGATGTTGCATTCATATGTGACTAGCATTTACATTGTCTTGCCCGGCGAGGGGTAAGATTCGTTCCAAGCTCGACTTGACGTCGGTGTGTCTGCATGAGCGCGAATTGCGGTTCATCAATCTGACCTAACACCATGACAGAGGAATCAACGGCGAGCCTCAATGCGTCGAGTTTGATATCTAGGCTGGGAATTGGAACTTCGATACGACCTGACTGATTGGCTGATTTGGTGAGAGGGCGTTCCGGCGTTGAGACTGCGCCGGTGCTGCCCTGACTGTCCGTTATAAGTGCCATCGGACCGCTGGGACTACTCAGAGGGACCTGCATGGGCCACCAATGACAGTGCCAAATACGGTAGATCTCGGGTAGGGGGTCCCGCAGGGCCAGTCTTGAGATTTTAGAGGCCGTGCCGAGAATAGAACCCGGGGCCTTAACATTAAAAAAAGTTATTTTTGGTATAAACATTGTGAAACTTTAAGTTTTTTTATTGTTCATTAGTTTGCTTATTAACAGTGTCAGGTTTTCTTATATGCTGGTGCTTCAAGTAGCCCTAGTTAATCTGAAAAAATCAACCACTATATATTGTATTGTGTTTTGACTTTTCTTCAATAGTTTTCCAGGAAAAAAAGTGAATTTATTTTTCTGGGACGGAAGTGAATGTAAATTCATATTGCAAGTGCATGCAAACATTGCTTTCATCAAACAATTTTACTCAACCAAGATGCAGAGAACTATAAGCTACATAACTTTCATTGCAACTAAATGGTGTCTCCACAAAACTGGATGGAGCGGTCCGGCAAGTTGTCCAGCAAACTCATCCCCGTACAGACCCTTCAAGAGGTGATAAGGCATACGTACATGAGAAAAAGCTGGGATATGAGTTTGGTCAAAATCGTTATTTTGTTAAGATATATGACCCTTTAAATCGGCGGCGGTGATGGGGTAGGCTGGAGCTGGGGCATCGGCGGTGCCACGGTGAGGTGTGGTTCTCTCACGTCCGTAGTCAACTACCTGGTGGCCACCGCAGCCTGCAGGCGATGAGAAGTCGCACTTTCTAGTCCAGGACACCATCAGTCACGGCATTCAGTACGAGTGGTCACACTCGTACCAGGCGCCGTCTTCTCTTCTGGTTGCGCCAAGTGCGATTCTTTCGAAAGGGATTTTGTTCCTCGCTGCTCCATTTGATTTGATATTATTTCATGTAACTCCTATATATCCACGAGGCTCAGACAATAAATCATCCAATATATCAATCCCTCTCTATCCTCTTACATGGTATCAGCCTAACCTAGATCTACAACCCTAGCCGCCGCCTCTCCATGATCGTCACCGGAGGCCACGCCGCTTGTACCTAGGGTTCCTCCGCCGGTCGTGTTGATCGACTGGCCTAGAGAGTCCTTTTCCCGATCCTTTGATCCAGATTTTTCTCTCGTGCGGGTCATGTATAATAACCCAGAATTTTAGGTTATTATCCTAATTTCTATTATTTTCTAATTAAATAAATACAAATTTGAGTAAATAAAATTTGTTAGATCATTGTCTCAAAGAAATATAATAGAAAGATAAATGTTGTGCAAGAAATATTAGAGAGAAATAGTCTCACAATAATTCATAGTACGTTGTAGTTTGCATTACTCACAATGCTTCTTAGCTAAGTAAGCATGAGAGAGTAAGGAAACGTGTTGGAGCTTTGCATGCATAGTAATAAACATGGTCGTAGTTTCCTACACGTCGCTCGTTGGGACTAATTGTTGAGAAAACACACAAGCAAGATAGGAGATCGGCTGGACCAAGTTGAGGCAATAGTACAAGTTCGATGGTTTTGTTCTAATAACGTTTTCTGGTCTTCTTTCTATTTCATTTTTTGCTTTTTAAAAATCCTGATTAATTTATAAAAATGTAAAAACATGCATTACTTTTTTTGGAAACTACTAAAACTAGTGACTATTTTAAAATTATATACACTTTTAAAAAGTCATGAAAAAATAAATTCAGGAGAAAACATATAGTTTTGAAAATATAAAAAATATAAGAATATGATTTACACACATGAACATTTTCAAAATTTAATGAATATTTTGTAATCTTGCAATAATATTTTCTAAAAATCTTTCAACACAAATCCAACAGCCGGGATTTTATGAAGGAAAACCGATTGAAAAGTCGAAGAGTCAGAATCTAAGAAAATAAAATTGTAGAACAGAGCCCGATGGAAAGCTGAAGTGAGCTGGCCTGGAGCGAGTGATGCTGCATTTGGTCGACTGTTTGTTTTTTGGCAGGAGCGTTTGGTCAACTATTTGAACCTCTCACAAAGATCTCTGGTGTAGAAACAGGTGTGCGTATGAGATAAATTTCGGTCGTAAGGTTCCCTCTGCCGTTTTACGTCAATAAATTTATTCCACCCACGTCTTCGTCCACACCCACTTCTTTTTTTTTGTCGTTACCAATTTTCCGAGATCAATCACGTTTATGTTCTCCGTAAAAATCAGGGATTTGTTTCACTTTCCCATAGCAACCGACCTCTTCTTCCATACGCTTTCTCCTTCCCATGCCACCGCCACATATCTGCTCACCCTCCTCTTCTCCCCCAGGCTCTCTCTCAGGGCGTCGGAAATTTTCTACTACTTAAAAGAACCGTAAGGTTCCCTCTCCTATCTTATGTCAAAATTTTCAACTCTTAGAAAAAGAATTATTTGAGTAATCCAAAGATTTCTTGATGTCAACATACTCATTTATTTATCGCATTAGATGTCTGAGCAGTATGTATATCTCCTATTAATAGTTTGAATGTGTGTGAATATAAATCATGAATGCGAGATGATCTCCTTTCAAATCTTATACTAGCACAAGAGTGATTAATATGTTTAAATTTTTGCTAAGCACATCTAGATGTGCCCTAAGTATTGCACATCTAAGTCATATGTCATTGATTTTACCCGAAGATTCGTGCCGGTATCTCTTTATTTTTCCTTTTTGTGCTTGATTGAGTCACTTAGATGTGCAATAACGAGGGCACATCTAGATAGACCCGGTAAACATTACTTTGCATTCAAGATACATGGATAAAGTTAGGTCATTTTTTCAAAATGCTGATTCTAAATCTAGCAGGCATCCCATTCCTCGGGCCATGGATATTTGTCCTGGATATTTTTATCAAGAAATATATCTACATGTGGTTTATATACGGAGAGAAAAATATTTTTAGTTTACTTTTTTTGTTTCCAAAATTTTTCAAGCATACGGGCCTTAAGGAATTCTTGAAAGTATATGTCAGCTGACAAGGGACTAAATGGTCCCACTAATTATTGGCTTGCCAAATAAAATAATAATATTTTTTCTAAGTGAAGTGTGGATTTAATCAGTAGTTAAAGTCCATTTTTTACATAGAATCACATTAACAATAAAATGATATGAAAATCACGGTGATTGCGCATAAATATTCACTAAAATTTATTCTCACCAATGTACAAAGTATATCCCGTTGCAACGCACGGGCAATTACTTAATCTACTTAAACATACGTATGGCCGGTGCTGGCAAAATATACATTGCCGTTGCATATGCCACCGGCATTTAAGTTGTCCTGTCCGGCGAAACAAAACAAAAACCAGCCGCCGCGCGCCCTGTCGGTTTCCGCACCAGCTTTTCTACAGCTCTAGGCATATGTCCAGGTGCTAGCTAATGTACGTAGACACAGGGTGGAACCTTTGAAAACTTCACCTGTCTAACTGTCTTCCGTTTTAAATACAGTAATACTGATCGCATGCTATTTCTAACTAGCTGGCTACTGGATAGGTGATGGAGTCGGTGTATAACGTGAATGTGGTCGCCTCCCCGCTCTTCTTCCTGGACGTGGAGATCACAGGCGTCGACGACGGCAGCCGTCGCCGACGGCACTTACAGCTGCACACCTGCTTCCTGTGCAAGCGATGCATCGCCTCCGACCGCCACCTCTTCATGTACAGGGGGGACGCGGCGTTCTGCAGCGAGGACTGCAGGCAGGAGCAGGTGGACATGGACTCTGCTATGGCCGGCGTGGAGCATGACGCCGCCGCGAGCTCTTCGGGTCGTCGTCCTCGCAGGCGGCACCGACCGCCACGGACCCAACCTCCCAAGGCCCCGTCGTGTCCGGGCAGCTAGCCTAGCGCGCCGATACATGCATGCATTTCGCGGCCGACAGTGTCCATTGTGAATATTTTTACCTGTCTGGGGGTGGTCGTGTGATTCGGTGCGGCAGCGTTTGAGAGTCTGTATACTCATATGCATGCACTCATTCGGATCCATATTATTGTTGATGATTGATTTAGTACAACTAATGCGGATCAGAAGGAGTACAAGCTTTACGGTAAAATGTATTGACAAATAAATCCAAGAAAAAGAAGACCTAATTGCACCACCAAACAGGAGTGTGGCAACTATATCTCACTTATAGCGAGCTCTATGCTACTCTCGCCTTGAGGTTTTTTCTTTAAGTTCTTGCCGGGAAGGCCCTCTCTGTGTCGTGGCAAGCAAACCAGGCGACGCTCGCTCGATGTATCGCTGTTTGATGGTTTTTTTTTCTTTGTTATTGTTGCTTCGTTGGTCCGGTCTTCATGTTTTTTTTCTTCTTTCCTTTCTTTTTCCGTGCATTTCTTTATGGTTTTCAATGGTGTTTTTGCTTTTCTTTCTCTTCTGTTTGTTTTCTGTACGGTTTTCCTTGGATTTTTTTACTTTTTGTGTTTTTCTTCATGGTTTTAGTCGGTTTTCAACAGTTATGTCCTTTTTTTATTTCAATGGTTTTTTTGGTCTTTTTGTTTCTTTGTT
>NC_057812.1:26661240-26661942 GCF_018294505.1 Triticum aestivum
CTGCACAGGTTTCTTCGGTTTTATTGTTTCCTTTTTCAGTTTTCTTGTTATAGATTTTTCTTTTGTTTCTTTCTTATTTTTCTTCGGGGGTTTTTCAACACAAGTTTACATTTGTCATATACATCTGGTACATTTTTCTAATAAAAGTTTACCAGTTTTCAAATGCATTATAAACATTTTCTAAAATATATGCTTTGATGCCTATTTTTATTTCATACACATTGTACATTTTTCGTATATAGCAGGACCAATTTTATACACATAATTAACGTTTTTAAATACATGATTAACAGGTTTTAAAATATGTTTTTATGTTTATTTTTTACATACACCTTCTATATGTTTTATACACCTTGAATATTTTTATACATGTTAAATTTTTAAATATATGGTTAACATTTTTTCATATTTTATTTATTCATGTCTAGTTTTTTCATAGACGTTGTACATATTTCATGTACATTAGAAACATCTATTTATACATGTTTAACATTTTCTAAATTCATGATTGAAATTTTTTCTTTTAGTTTTGAAGTCTACCTTTTCATACACATTTTACATTTTTACATACACCATGTACATTTTTTGTACACAATAGGAAAAGCATTATACATGTTTAACATTTTTAAATACATGATTGACATATTTTTCTTATTTATGTTTTGATATCTACATTTTTCATACATGTTGTACATTTTTCAT
>NC_057812.1:26662277-26678995 GCF_018294505.1 Triticum aestivum
CTCCTGTGCGTGGTGGCTGCGTTTTGGTTGTAAAAGGTTGTTGGTTTCATTAATGAAATTCGGGAGTGATACCTTTTGATTAAAAAAAGGGAACTGGCTATAGGTTAGGTGACTGGATTCTAATTTAGCATCGGTCACGGCGCCATGGCCTATAGCTACCTTCAGGGTAGTCAATAGGAGTTTTTCTTCTTTGTAACGTTGGCAGGACATCCGTCAAATTTATTGATCAAAAGAAGCATTATAGAAACACCTTCAAGGAAGAAAGCATAGCAAAAAGGCTAATGCAAAAAGAAAAGAAAAAAAGGAGTAACGGGCACCACCACAGATCCAAACACCACCAACAAGCCCTCCACACCACGGGTAACTATCGTCGGGTCTCCAAGGTGACGCCTTCAAGAAGTAATGTCGAGGACACTACCATCATGGCATCACCTGATTTGGCCTAGCCAAATTTTAGGTTTTCACCCGGAGACCACAAGTGATGGGGTACGAAGATCAAACAAGCTCCACGACGGTACCTTCAAGGAGGAAGACAACATCCCTAGACGTAGTTACTGTCGGCACTGACTAGGTCAATGCATGATTTTTATCCGGAGCCGAGTCTTCCATCGGTCTTCCACCAACCATCCTGGATCCGAGACCTTCCAGTGCCACCGGATAGGGAGAGCCAAGCACACACTATCAGGAACAGACTAGTCGTCGCCGCACTCAAGAAATCGGAGAACACACGCCAACCCGGTTGGACCGCCCTACACACGCCAAGACTGACCACCTCGCCCCGCTGGGCGCAAGGACAGGACCATTCGAGCTGGATTTGGTCTGCCTGAAACCTCCTATACACCACAGACATTGTGCGGCGCCGCTGCTCCACGGAGCTAGACGAGAACACGCTTGGAGGAGGGCCCACCAGCATCCACCGACTCCACCGCCACCGACTCCACGCCTAGATCAGGCCACTGGCATCACGGAGCTGGACGAGAACACACTTCGGTTCTTATCATCGTCGAGTCTATGAATCTAGATGTAATTTTTATTATTTCTGGTGTTCGTTGTACTGCCATGATTGCAGAGGTATAGATTTGGAGTTTTTTCAAAAAAAAAAAGAGATGGGTTTGTATTTTCTTTAAGGGAGATGTCAGTTACTCAGTTCTTAGTCGCTCGTCCTTATGATTTTCCGTTTGTAATTTCTCCATCCCCCAAATACCATGCCGATGCGGCGCGCTCTCGACCTCACCCGCGCCGCCATGCCGCCGCGGCGCTGGCCGGCGGCGCCGCCTGCCTCCCGCCCCTTCTCCGCGGCGGCGCCGTCCGCGAAAACCACCGTGCAGCTCGCCCACCTCGCGCACCTCCCGTCCTTGCTCCCGCCGCCGTCCCACTGTACCGTCACCCCGCCCGTCCAGCCCTGGCCGCGCCGCCTCACCCCCCGGAGCTTCTCCCGCCTCCTCCTCCGCCTCCCGACCCCGCAGCTCGCCGTGCTCGCCTTCCGCCACGCGCTCTTCCGCGCCACGCCGCCCCTGCCCCCGTCCATCCCCGTCTTCGCCGCGGTGCTCTCCCGCCTCGCCGGCGCGCCCCCGGACCTCCTGCCGCCCGTCCTCTCCGCGCTCCGCGCCGCCCGCCTCCCGGCCTTCTCCGACCGCGCCTTCCTGCCCCTCCTCCGCGCGCTCCCGCCGCTGCCCTCCCTCCGCCTCTTCCTCTCCCTCCCGTCCTTCAACTCCCACCCCTCCGTGCGCTCCTTCAACGCCCTCCTCCACTCCCTCGTCGCCGCGCGCCGCCTCCGCCTCGCCGCCGCCCTCTTCCGCGCCGCGCCCACCAAGCTCTACATCACGCCCGACCTCGTCTCCTGCAACATCCTGCTCAAGGGGCTCGTCGGCGTCCGCGACCTCGATGCCGCCCTCAAGGTTCTCGATGAAATGCCCGGGTGGGGGATCGTCCCTGATGTCGTCACCTACACTACGGTTCTCTCCGCGTACTGTGCCAAGGAGGATCTGAAGGGTGCACAGAAGCTATTCGATGATATAATCGCCAGTGGGCGCGTGCCAGATGTTACGATGTACACAGTGCTCATCAATGGGTACTGCCGAACCGGGAAGATACAGGATGCAGCTAGGATTATGGACGAGATGGAGGCAGCTGGGGTGCATCCCAATGAGGTTACGTATTCAGTCGTGATCGAGGCATGCTGCAAGGAGGGGAAATCTGCCGAGGCGTGCAATCTAATGCATGAGATGCTTGGGGCAGGACACACGCCTGACACACCACTGGCTGCCAAGGTGGTCGATGTGCTGTGCCAGGACGGAAAAGCAGAGGAAGCACACCAAATGTGGAAATGGATGGTGAAGAAGAACGTCCCACCAGATAACACAATCATGAACACATTGATGTACTGGTTATGCAAGAGTGGAATGGTTCGGGAGGCAAGGAAGCTGTTTGATGAGCTCGAGAAGGGCTACAAGCCAAGCCTACTGACTTATAACTCGCTTATTTCCGGACTGTGTGAAAATGGGGAGCTGCAAGAGGCTGGGCAGGTGTGGGATGACATGGTTGAACGGAGATACGAGCCAAATGCCATGACTTACGAGGCCTTTATCAAGGGATTTTGCAAAATTGGGAAGCCAGATGAAGGGGCCGCAGTATTTACTGAGATGGTGACCAAAGGGTGCACCCCAAGCAAGGTTCTTTACCAAGTTTTGGCCGATAGCCTTTCTGAGCCAATACACGACGATATTGTTGGCAAAATTGTTCAAACTGCTGCCTTAAGTGGTGGGGATTTCTTGGATGGTGATTCTTGGGAGATCTTTATCGGGAGAGTGTTAGATACTAAGAGTGATACTTGGAACAAGCATCTCAATTCAGTGCTAGATACATAACCATGAGGTGTGGTGTGCAGACTCCGGTTCAAAGCCCAAAACTGACCATTTTATTCTGGATAAATTTCTCAAGTAAGTTGATGCCTTGATGGCACTAATCTTCCTCTGTAACTTCTCTGAAAAATTCTTCTACTGAAACTAATTAACACCGTCAATAGCACATTGATCTATTGGTTGTGTAAGAATGGAATGGCTGTGGCGGTGATGAGGCTGTTTGATGAGCTCATGGAGCTCTCCACACCAAGCTTGGGACTTACAACCCACTTAGTTTCAGATTATGTGAAAACAGTGAGTTACAGGAGGCTTGGATCATGTGAAAACAGTGAGTTGCATGAACAAGGTTAGAGAATATTTGAGGAACTGGAGCTGCTAATTGTTAGCAACAAAGCTTTCTGGATGAATAGTGTAGAGTTAAATGGTGTTCTTGGTTGCTGAACTCAAACCCCATGGTTACTCTGTATTCAGTTCTCATTTGCCTTGCCATTGCCTCTGCAACTCAGATCTTCCTGGGAACATTGTATTTCTGCAGTGTAAAATAGGATGTGGTCCATGGCTTGCCCTATATTGAAGTACTTTGTGAGAGAACTTCAGTGCTCCAAGTCAACATGTAACTCAGTATGTGCTCGTCCCCATCGTCACTGGTGGAGACTGCTGGGCTGTGTGTCAGGGAAGGGAAAGACAACGGAGAGGAAGATGGCGATGATTCTGACGACCATTTAGAGTTATCTCTGACAGTATTGTTGTTGATGATGATACGAGTGTATTCCTCTTAGTTTTGTGAAATATATGTGATAAAAAGGACCCTGCTGATCAGAAGCACGTATATTATTCTGCTCCCAGTCAGCAGCTCAGCTCTTGCTCCAACCTGATGAATTGCTCTTGTAAACTCAATGTCATAGAAGCTTCCCGCAGATTCATCTCAACCACAGGAGGAACTGGTAAAACATCTTTGTTCCCTATTTGTAACTGAAACTGTCAACAGTTAGAGTTCTGCTCACTAAACTACCTGCATTCACGGCAGTAGGACAATTTAATTTCTGTTATCCAAAAGGATGCCCTTAACTTGGAACCAGGCCACATCCAAATCCCCAGTAGAATCATAAGAAGTAAACCATATGATGAGGCACTAAAAAATACTCCCTCCGATCCATAGTATGTGTCATGGTTAAAGAGTAGGACGTTTCGTTCAAATTAAGTCAATTTTGATATGTTGTTTATTCATTTATCGAGCTTCCTGAGAACTAGTGTAATTTTTTGTTGGTAAGTAAGTACAGATGTGATTCTGCTTCACATCCTGGGTACAAGTCCGTCAGGACTGTCCCAACTGAATTATTTTTAACTGAACTTTGTCGGCAGAGCGAGTCATGTCCATCACCTCTTTCCTCTGGCTCCGAAAGTCTGATGCCTGCTCAAGGGCACATGGACTGTCCAGCAGCGGCTCCACAGCGGCAGTTCATGTCCGACAGGAATCGCTCGAAAGCCGACCATGACGAGCCACCGTTGCTCCAGGCCATGGCGGCGCCTTTCTGGTGAACAGACACTCGCTCCCGGAGTTCCCTGCCTGTCTGGGACTCCATCACAAGCCTAACCTTAGCCTCCAGCTCGTCGGTCCGGACCAGCCCCTGCTGCCACCCGACCATCTCCACCGCGATCCTCAGATCCTCCACCATGAGCACCTTGTTCATCCTGTGCTCCGCGTACAGCAGCCAGCCCAACATCGACACACCAGACATGATCCCCTCCAGCACCGAGTTCCACCCGCATGGCCCTGTGGTGGAGCATGTCCACTTGCGGTGCCCACCGCTTGACAACAAGCCCACAACCGTCGGTTTGCTCCACGAACCCCTCCGGCAGGAGCGCATGGAGGGCCAGGTCATCATAGTTGACACTCTTGGGGTCTCGTACCACCGACCTCTCCAGCCCGATGGCGATCTCCCTGATCTGCTCCTCCGAGTGGCTCACCTCAGCTATGCACCCGAAGCAGAGGAACATGAGGCTGCGGTTCAGTTGCCCGTCGAGCCACGCAAGGCAGCCGTGCCCCGACGCCTCTGCTCGCTCGCCGGTCTTCTGGACCAGAGACCTGACATAGTACAACGGAGGCAGCACCACGCCGGGCAGAAGATGTCGCGGGTACCTGATGTATCTTGCGACCAGGTGTGAGGTGTCCTAGCTAGTAGCTAGCTCTTCCTTCTTACGCTCTAGCTAGTAGCTTTATTGGTAATGCCCTTGTTAATCTACTCATTTGCTACGAAATTGCAATCATAAAGTTATTTGTTGTGCTGCATAGCATGGAAGAAATCTCTGTTATGAAGTTGCGACTTGCTTTTACTAGATTCCAAATAATCAAGGAATGACTTATTTACAAGCTGGAATAGTACTTGGTTTGACAAAAAATATGTTGCAAATAAAATCCTTTTTTATGCAATTACTAGAACTTCGTCATGAATCTTTCTGAAACTTTGAACAGTAATTTTTTTTCCATCTTAACGAATAGGCAGTGCTCCTAACATGTTTTCTGGAAAATATATATGAAATAACACCAATTTCTCATCTCTGAATGAATGGTTTGAAAATAAGCATTTATTATTTACATTGATCCCTGCATGCAGGTTGGGACTTTCAATTTCTGCAAACTGGGACTACCAGACATGAGGAAATGGTCACGTATACACTGGGCAACCCTCAACAAATATACCTTTAGCAGTGGGGCAAGAAGCCAGGGGGCATCCATCCAAGTCATTGCCCCACCAGTTCAAACTGATGTTCTCCAAACCTAGGCACAGGTAAATTAACACGGCCATGAATGCCAGGCCAGCATCTAGTGCACCTGAAAGCAGATAATTGTGCCGCTCCCACCAGTCACGTCGGTACCTATAGACCACATAGCCTGACAAAAACCCAACAAATATCCATGTGATGTAGTTGACCGCAGTGGCCGGTGGCATCTGGCCAGTGGAACCAATCAACACGGGCATGTTGATAAGCAAGATCCAGTTCTGGCCTGGGAATGCCTTGTGTGCAAACCAGACGAGGAGTGGGGCAATGGCTCCCCCCAAGAAGAACCAGTTCACCGCCGAGTAAGTTCCTAAGTCCCCAAATATTCTGCGTGGGCTAATAAGACCCCATATGACTGATGCGTCATAGAACACATGATCGCCAGGGCAGGTCCAAGGGCTGCCTGCTGGGAGGAGCTCGGTGTCGCAGATGTTGGGTATTGAGTCCATCAGCCACCATGCCGTTCCAAGGTACACAAACGCCGCAATCAGAGTTCCCACCACCTGCCATGTTTCAAGAAGTTGCTTAGTGACACAATACAACATGAGTACTTGTGCAGTAGAAATGGCAGAGCAACTATACGTGAAAAAGCTTACCTGAGCCATGAACATGGTCCTTGGGGGAATCTTCATGTAGTGCCCCAATTTGAAATCTTGCAGAAATGTCAGAGCTTGGCTCATGCTGATGTAGCCATATACCTTGAAGCACATATTTGCGACGGGCCGTCCAGGGTACAAGTACCCCATGATGTACTCTGTGATGATGTTCAATCCTGGAGTCTGCATAGAACGAAAGAATAAAATACAGGGAACTGGTGGTCTGAAGTTGTATGGCATGATATGCAATTTGTCAAATTGCGTACCTGGTTCGTAGTTGCTGTGATAATTCCGATTGGGAGGGTAAAGAAAAATGCAATGGCACATGCCAGAAGTACTCCCCACCAGGGCAGCTGGAGTTGCTCGATGTAGTATTCACAAGCAAATACAGTTACAGCAATATTAACAGTAAGGATGCAGATGAACCACCACTCGGGCACCTGCTTATATCTCCTCATAAGCTTCGTATGTACATCCACCCTCTTCTCTTTAAAAGCTGATTTGCTTAACTGCCAAATTTCACTGCACACAGTCACCATGGTCCTTAGCTGTTGCAGTTCTGTAATTCTGCGAAACTGACTGACTATTTTTTTTGCAGAATTTTACCTTCCGTGGAAGAGGAGGACATGGACGATCGTCGCAGTAAGGGATGCAAAACCAACACCATACGTGACTGCAAAGAAGGTGCTGAGGTACAGTGGACCATTCTTTTCATAGGCCTTCGTGTCAAAATGGAACTGGGAGTCCACGATGCTCGTGATGTTGTACTTCTGCCCAGTCTCGGTGAAGAGCCCATCCGAGAAGATGGGGAAGTTCCGCGCCTTGTAGAAGTTGAACCAGTACGCGATGGGCGTGATCACGTACATGATGATGAAGAATCCTGCGGCGACATTGGCGGTGGCGAACCAGGGGCTGGCGAGGGGGCTCCCGAGGTAGGAGGAGACGGAGGCCCAGTCAAGGCCGATGGAGCCGATGCCGAGACCGTAGAGGCCCGAGCCGAGCTGCTGGGCAAACACGGAGTTGGGGAAGACCCAACAGATCCAGGAGAGGGAGGTGAGCATCTGGAACAGGTAGCCCGGGAAGATGTAGTAGACGAAGCTGCAGACGAAGGCCACCAGGAAGAACTGGCTGCGCGTGAAGCCGCCTTTGCTCCGCACTTCCTTCTCGTGGAGCGCCCTGGTTGGAATTTCCAGGAGTGGTTTCAGAGAATGGTTCGAATCCGAATCCGCAGGTTTGTTGTGTTTTAGATTTTGGAGATGATACAAAGTCTATTTTGCTGCCATGCTCAGGAAAAAGAAAACTGGCTGATGGCTATTTTACGCTCTCTGAATCTTTGGTGTTTTTTTCCGCATGCTCGAACTGATTTCCATCTTATTCTTGTTTTGCGTGTTAATTAGCTCGCCGCCTTTCCCTGAGAGAGACAAATGGAATGGAATTTCTCTCCGTTTTGTACATGCTATCTTACGGAAGAGAAAGACATTTGTGCATGATCATTCCTTTCCTGCCATCCTGCGGTGCATGTCGATTAGCTCAGTGTCTTTCCCCTTGGGACTGACACAGGAGATGAAATTCCTCTCCTATTTTGTTTGTACTACTCCCTCCGTCCCAAAATAATACACTTATTTTGGGACGGAGGGAGTACATTTTTATGTTGATGAAAGGAAGATATCAATGTTATATGATCATTAGCCGCCTCATCAGCCAGCAAGTTATTTCAGAGTTAAAATGTGTAAGTTGGTTGCCTCTATGGAGGGCTGTTATTCTACTGCCATGTTGAGAGATTAAAAGTGGTTGGATTATAACTGAAGCCAGCCAGCCGCTGGAAAGCTGCAGATCCAGCTTGGTGAAATGATGTGGTTTCTCCTCCTCCGCTGTTATTCTACTGCCATTGTCTCATCAGCCTCAGAGTTCAAATGTGTATTGCCTCTATGGAGGGTTGTTATTCTACTGCCATATTGAGGGATTAATAAAACTGGTTGGATATAACTGAAGCCAGCTGCTGGAAGGCTGCAGATCCAGCTTGGTCAAATGATATGGTTTCTTTTCATCGATTTTCTTTCCGTCATTTCTTCGGATTCTGCTCGAGGGTCCTGTCATATATTAATGCCCCTCATATCTTTTCATTGATTTCATTTTGTCAATGAGAGGCAGACGAGCCAACAATTTCATGGTATAGTTTGATTCAAGCCAAGGCCAGATCTGACGTGCCATGACACATGGCAGATTGACAGATAGCCAACCAGCTACTGGTCTTGCTCAAACATCCAAGGAAAATGAAGGTGGCCTATGACAAAAATTAACTTGTTTGCAATTATCTTATTAATGAGTAGGCGGAGCTTGAAAAAAAAAACCAACCTGTTTGTCAGCTTGGTCAAACGAACTTGATCTCACTATCTCAGTTAACTTATTTTTTGTGTTGGCTGCTAGCTGGTCCTGTCATCATCAGTGCTACTCATTTCTTTTCATCTATTTCATTTTCTTACCTAGAGGCAGACCGGCCAACAATTTTTTGTAGCCCTTGATTTCATGATGATCTGGTTTGTTGCAAGCCAAGGCCAGATCTGACGTGTCATGATCCATGCCCGGTAGCTGCCCAGCTACTGCTCTTGCTCAAACAAACCAAAAGTCCTAGTTATAAGCATACATAGTTAACACGCATTGCTGATCACAAGCAGTAGCCAGCACGTCATGAAACATACGTTTTTTTAAATAAAATAAATAAAGAAATTGTAAATAATCATGGCTTGTGATTAAGTTGAAGCATCAACCAGTCAACCCTCTCACAAGCACAAGATGAGACTGTTAATTAAGTGATTAATAAGATGTGTAATAATGCAAGTAGTAATAAGTAATGAGTAGTGGTTGCAAGCAACTACGTACTGTAGTAATCATGTTGGGAAGAAGCGTGCGCGTGTACGTACCTGAAGAGGGAGACCTGCACGAGGTTGGACGGCCACCACATGGCCGCCGGCTCCACGAGGTACCGCCGGAAGATCCCCGCCCACCCGAACCCGAGCACCTGCGTGGTGAGCACCACGAGGAGGGAGACGAGGAAGGTGAGGTTCTTGCCGTAGAAGACGCGGACGGCGGTGACGACGTGGATGGCGTATACGGTGCCGGCGCCGGCGTTGGCGAAGATGGTGATCAGCACGTGCTCCTTCACGTTGAACGGCCCCGGGTTGAGGGTGAACTCGTAGCGCGTGCCGCGGAAGAAGGCCCGCTCGGGGAGCGCCGCGGCCATGAGGCGGCCGAGCGGCACGACGGCGATCTGCGCCGAGATGGCGGTGATGGTGAGCGGCTCCTTGCGGTACCAGAAGAACTGGTTGAGGAAGGAGAGCACGGCGCAGGACGCCATGCCGAGGACCCACATCCGGAAGGTGAGCACCGGGGTGTCCGGGTCGTCGCCCACGGGGACCGTCAGCGCCACCTGTTCGATCGGCGAGTTCTCCTCCTCCTCGTCGTCATCGGGCTCCGGCGAGCTCCGCGACGTCGACGGCACTGCATGGAGAGGACAGACCGGTTAAACGGCCAGCAGCAGGAGCCGGAGCAGAGGTGTACCGTGAACGTGTGCGTCGAAGCAGAGACAGCGAGCTTACGGAGCGGGGAGGTGATGCCGTCGCCATGGCCACGGTGCCGGAGCTGCCCCTCCTCCTCTTCTTCTCGGTGAGGTTGGGAGGAGGAAGCCATGGCCGGATAGCTCTAGCCGAGCTAGCGTACTACGGACTACCTCCCTGGTCCTGGCTGTCGCTCTTGGGTCCTCTACCTCCTCCTCTTCTCCTCCAGCCGTCACCACATCGGGCTTAATTGCTCCTCGTTTTTGTGTGAAAGGGACGGCTGTACTAGAAATATCGATCGATCAATGGCAGTGTCGTGGACATTTTACTACAGTATTAGCCGGAAGTTGGAACGACGACGAGATCTGAAACGCGATGCATGCATCGACATGATCCGTCCATTTAGTCAACTACTACTCCAGAGCAAGTATCACTGGCCACGTTGGACTTGCTTGTGTACTCACAGGAGGGAGCCATCGTATCACTGGCCACGTTTCCGGCCAGGTTCATCATCACTGAAACCATCAGGAGGACGCCATGCCCAGCACCCACACCCTAGCTAGATCACTGATCAGATAGATAAGAATGGCGCACAAGTTACCCTGCTGCTTGTTGTCGCATAATCCCAGCTTGCTCAGCCCCTCAGTTCCCAACGACGCCCGCCAGCGCTGATTATCCTCTAATAATCCCAGCTTGCTCAGCCCCGCAGTTGGTAGGGGCGATCCTTTTCCTTTTGGGAAGAATGAGCGATCTTATATTAGCGATTTTTCCTTTTATTGCCAGATGTCAGTGTAGGTGATTAAAACAAGTCAGATCCCAGCTAATTTTGTGCGTGAGCGTGTATGTATCGTGTTAACGGTTGTAGGGTCTTGTTGTACTCTACGAGTTCTTTGCTTCCACGAAATGCTATCATTTTTCATTTTTGGCGAGGACCCGAGATGATCAATCCATGTTCTTTTTGGCGAGGACACGAAATGATGGTCCAAAGATAGAAGAAACCGAAATCCAAAGGCTGGGTAGGGCAGAAAGATACTTTCTGAGCTATATACTACGTCTGTCAAGAAATACTTGTCGCTCAGATAAATGTATCTAGCTCCACTACAAGCGTGCACATATTAAATTCATGTTTTAATGTCAACTAGAGTCTCTGATTCTTTCTGAGATAAACACTGATCTTAACGATTCCAGTCATTAAAATCATAGATCAGGCAGAGTTTCATAGCCTCTTCCAGTCACATCATCAGTTTCTAGCGTATTAGAGTCACTCAATTTATTAGCAGGAATCATGCATGCGCGGATGGTGTACTATCTCGTGGCTGGTATTTTTATTCCATGCATGCATGATGAATCTCATAGCCAACGGGAAGTTTGTGTACTGGCAGTAGGGAACCTTCGTACCACCGGCCACGTTCCCGGCAAGGTTCATCCCTGAACCCATCGGTTGGCGTAGCCTCAATCGAGATGTTTATCTGCCTGTATTTTTCCTTTTCAGATTTTGCTACTTGTAAGTTGTCTGAAAATGAATTTGGCATCAATCAATTTTGCACAACACTGAGCCAACGACGGGGACATTGCGTCGCCGGTGGAGGGGAGCCTGGAACGAGCCAGAGGCGGTCATGTCAAGTATGGTTCCGGCATCAACATTGGAGAAGGGAGCCTGATGGTTGATGGGATGTAGGTGCGAACAACTGACGAGGTGTCTCTAAAAGGTGAGAGGACAACGACACCAGCTGCAGGTATACCAGGCCATGGGATACCTGACCCAGCCCGAGAAAGCCCGACCCCACCCGGCCCGGTCTTGCCCACGGACCAGGCCAAAGCCTAGGTTTTGAGCCTGAAGACCGGGTTAGTCTGCCATATGTGCGTTTTAGGGGAGAGGCCCGGCCCATGTCAAGATGGCAACGGGCCCCGAAGCCTATGTCCCCGTGGGTTTTTACCCTATTAGGGTCACGGGGATGAGCTTCTTTTCATCCCCGCGGGGCTGTTGCTAGGCACATTATACAACCTGACATGTTTCATGGGTTTACACCCGTTTCGGTAGTCCCCGAACCCGAGACCCCACAATACCCGGCAAAATATGCTCCGGTTTGTTACTGAAATATGGTTATATTTGTTGCTAAAATGGGGTATTGTATTGTGTTGAAAAATGCCCCTTGTAGCTATTGTTATCGCTCTTTTTGCTCAAGTTATGCTGCTGAAATGTGACCCTTGTAGCTGCTGAACCATGTACTATTGTATTGTGCTGAAATTTGCTTGAGTTATGTTGCTGAAATATGCTCTTTTTCTGCTGAAATGATATTCTTTGTTGCTACTATGTTTGCTAAATATGTCGATTTCCTCGTGGGTTCCCCATGAGTTTAGAAAACCTGACGGGTTTAGGGGACGGGCAAAAAACTAGTCCCGCGCACGGTGAAGGGAATGAGGACGGGTTTGTGATTTTCTCGCGGGGATGGGTTTGAATAGGCAAAACCCGATGGGTTTCATCCCAGTTGCCATCTTGAGGCCTGAGGCTTGGTAGGCCTTTTCACTGATGGGCCTGGCTTGGACCTGAAATCTAGACTCGACGGCCGGGCTGGGCCTGGGCCTAGGTTTTTCTGCTTCGGACTTTGTTAGGCCCGGCCCAACGGATGGCCAGGTATAGCTGCAGGTGGTGGGATAAGTTTGTCCACTTAAAGTTTACGAGAAAAGACCATGCGTAAACTGCGTTTGTCTAAGTAAAATTTGTCTTTTCTTGAATGTTTGCCCAAGCTTGATGCAAAACAGTTTATGCATGGGCTTTTCTTTCTCATGAAACCTACACGGTGCGCAGCTTACTTTTGTGTGTGAGCGTGTGCGTACGTGTAAGGATGGTAGCTTCTTGTTCTTCTCTTCGAGTTCTTTGCTTCCACGAGATGCTAATCATTTTTTATTTTTGGCGTGGATATGAAACAATAATCATTTTCCTTTTTTGGCGAGGACACAGAATGATGATCCAAAGATAGAAGAAACAAAATTCCAAAGATTGGGTCGAGGCAGAAAGATACTTTCCGAGCTATATATGCACTCCAAGCGTGCACGCAGAGATGGCGACACGCGTAAAATTCACGTGTGAACATCAGGTGGAGTCTCTGATTCTTTTCAGACAAAAAAACATTAATTTTGATTCAACGATTCCAATCAATAAAATCATAGATGAGGTAGAGTTCCATAGCTTGTTCCAGCCACATCATCAGTTTCTAGCCAATTAGAGTCTCTGCCTGCCGCTCCTTGGCCGGTGGCGGGGAGGGGGTTACTGGTGCCTCAGATCCGGCTAGTATATAGGCAGGGTTTTAGTCCTCATAGATGTGATGTTTAGACGGATGGCGTCGCTTATTCTTCGAGTTAGTCTTTCGGGCTCCGATCCTTCTTAAGTTTGTCCGTTGGGACGGATTACACGGAGCTCCGACGTAGATTCCCGCCAGCTCCTCGGGGTAACGAGGTTAGGATTTCTCGTCGCGCGTAAGCAACGATGATATTTGGTGTTAGGTTCTTCAAATCTATTCAAGGATTCAACGGTGACGACTGTGGCTTCAGGGCGCTGGTCCTTAGGGGCATGTGCACGAAGACTTTCCGGTGTATTTTTTATTATATTTGAGGTGTTTTGTACTGCCGGTGAATTTTTATAATAGATCTGACATTTTTCAAAGAAAAAAGGGTCACACATTTTACATTAGAAAAAAAGAAATTCGGTAAGATAAGGGCATGTATAATGGTGCTATCTTAGCAGTGCCATGTAGGATAAATGATGAGGTGTAAGAGAAAGAACACATAAGAAAAGGCTTGTCTTCTCGTATTTAAAAGAAGACAAGAGATGATCTCTTAGCATAATATGTCTCACCGCGTTTTTTAGGAATAGCCAGTTATTGAAGATAAGACTAAGAGGTGACATATTATAGACAATTTTGTTTGTCACCTCTAAATTACATGCAAGACTTAAGATAAGACCGCTTTATCAACCATTATACATGCCTGGGGTAGAGTAGATGAAGCTGTCGGTTTGCTACAGCGCGAGCAAGAATCTCAATGAATATGCGGTTTTGGACGGTTCCTCATTTGCCAGCAGGGCGAGAGGGAATCGCGAAGGAGCAGCATACATTGACGTTGCAACTTGCAACAATGGCCCCGGATTTGTCGGGTAGCAATCAACGTATGTCTCGTCCTATTATAGCAGATATGACATGCTAGATCCAAAGGAACGAGAGCCACTCGATGCACGGTGAGGTGGCTGGTTAGTTGGTGTTGGAAACATGCCCTAGAGGCAATAATAAAATGGTTATTATTGTATTTCTTTGTTCATGATAATTGTCTATTGTTTATACTATAATTGTATTAACCGGAAACCGTAATACATGTGTGAATACATAGACCACAACATGTCCCTAGTAAGCCTCTAGTTGACTAGCTCGTTGATCAATAGATGGTCATGGTTTCCTGACCATGGACATTGGATGTCATTGATAACGGGATCACATCATTAGGAGAATGATGTGATGGACAAGACCCAATCCTAAGCCAAGCACAAGATCGTATAGTTCGTCTGCTAAAGCTTTTCTAATGTCAAGCATCATTTCCTTAGACCATGAGATTGTGCAACTCCCGGATACCATAGGAATGCTTTGGGTGTACCAAACGTCACAACATAACTGGGTGGCTATAAAGGTGCACTACGGGTATCTCCGAAAGTGTCAGTTGGGTTGGCACGAATCGAGACTGAGATTTGTCACTCCGTGTAACGGAGAGGTATCTCTGGGCCCACTCGGTAGGACATCATCATAATGTGCACAATGTGACCAAGGAGTTGATCACGGGATGATGTGTTACGGAACGAGTAAAGAGACTTGCCGGTAACGAGATTGAACAAGGTATCGGGATACCGACGATCGAATCTCGGGCAAATACTATACCGATAGACAAAGGGAATTGTATACGGGATTGACTGAATCCTTGACATCGTGGTTCATCCGATGAGATCATCGTGTAACATGTGGGAGCCAACATGGGTATCCAGATCCCGCTGTTGGTTATTGACCAGAGAGATGTCTCGATCATGTCTGCATGATTCCCGAGCCCGTGGGGTCTACACACTTAAGGTTCGATGACGCTAGGGTTATAGGGAAGGTATGTACGTGGTTACCGAATGTTGTTCGGAGTTCCGGATGAGATCCCGGACGTCACAAGGAGTTTCGGAATGGTCCGAAGGTAAAGATTGATATATAGGAAGTGTGGATTTGGCCACCGGAAGTGTTCCAGGCATCACCGGTAATGTACCGAGACCACCGGAAGGGTTCCGGGGGTCCACCGGGAGGTGCCACGAGCCCCAGAGGCTTGCGTGGGCCAAGAATGGGAAGGGACCAGCCCCTAGGTGGGCTGGGGCGCCTCCCACCAAGGCCCAAGGCGCCCTCAAGAGGAGAGGGGGCAAACCCTAGGGGCAGATGGGCCCTAAGGCCCACCCTAGGTGCGCCCCCCTCTCTCTCCCCTTGGCCGCCACCTGATGAAGCTATGTACCTAGGGTAGGGTCATGGACCTGTCCTACCTACCCTACCCGAGGACATCTCTAGAAGAAATCACCTTTCAATCGACTTGAAGGTGTTCCACTCGACAGACTCGAAGACACTCGACTAAGATCCAACCACTCGACGGCCAGGAGACCTAAAGTCACTCCGCACGCTAACGGTCGGTCATTAAATAGCTTTTTATGGTCATCGTAGCACTTTATTACTAGCGTTACCAGTAACGCCTCGCCTTAATGAAAATTGAACCCTTGGTAACGTGGGCTGGCCGGGGGCCTGGCGCACTCTATATAAGCCAGCCCCCCTCCGAGACAAGGGTTCGGACCTCTGTAACTCATACACGCATAATCCAGTTGACCGCCTCCGGGCTCCGAGACGTAGGGCTATTACTTCCTCCGAGAAGGGCCTGAACTCGTAAACCTTGCGTGCTTACAACTTCTCCACAGCTAAGATCCCGCCTCTCCATACGTACCCCCCTACATCACTGTCAGGCTTAGAACCACGGCAGTTGGCGCCCACTGTGGGGCCGGTGTTTTAGCGTTTTGTTGGAGGAGTTGCGATCTTTTCTGACCCAAATCATCATGGTTTTCGATGGAGTTTTGGTGGAGGGCCGCGAGATCCGTCTCGGCGCGCTCACGTTGTAACACCCCGGATGTAACTTTACCTATTTGTACTCCAACTCTTGCCATTTCCGGCGTTAAGTTATATTTATTTCCTCGGATTCGGGTCTTTGTCTCCGTGTGTTTTTGTCATTGTCATGCATCTCATATCATGTCATCATGTGCATTGCATTTGCATACGTGTTCATCTCATGCATTCGAGCATTTTCCCCGTTGTCCGTTTTGCATTCCGGCGCTTCGTTCTCCTCCGGTGATTAATTCTACTTTTCTTTCATGTGTGGGGATTAAACATTTTCGGATTGGACCGAGACTTGCCAAGCGGCCTTGGTTTACTACCGATAGACCGCCTGTCAAGTTTCGTACCATTTGGACTTCGTTTGGTACTCCAACGGTTAACCGAGGGACCGAAAAGGCCTCGTGTGTGTTGCAGCCCAACACCCCTCCAATTTGTCCCAAAACCCACCAAACTCTGCTCCATATCCTAGAGCATTCGATCACGATCGTGTGGCCGAAAACCGCACCTCATTTGGACTCTACTAGCTCCCTCTATGCCTATATAAAGACCCCTCCGAATCCGGATCTTCCTCTCCCCCCGAAACCCTAATTTTCCCCTCGCGCGCCCAGACACGTCCGGCTGTCACCGGACAAAGCCACCGCCGCCCGCCCGCGCCTATCGGGCGCCGCCACGTGTCACAAAGCCGTCGTCGTCGCTCCGGCCCGGGAGG
Organism: Triticum aestivum; assembly: GCF_018294505.1. Classification (NCBI taxonomy): domain Eukaryota; kingdom Viridiplantae; phylum Streptophyta; class Magnoliopsida; order Poales; family Poaceae; genus Triticum; species Triticum aestivum. The sequence continues at coordinate 26,678,943 of NC_057812.1, forward strand.
CCCAGCCGGGGCCCCCGAGGCCCATCTCCTCCGCACCTCCTCGCCCGCGAGCC
>NC_057812.1:26679463-26738388 GCF_018294505.1 Triticum aestivum
CGCCACCACCGGCCGCGCCGCCCCGCTGCCCTCGGAGCCCGCGCCGGCGCCACTCCGGCCGGTCCTCTCTGGCGAGCTCCGAGGATTCCGGCGAACTTCGTAATCCGTGCCCAGATCTCAGATCTGAAATCCTAACCCTAGGTCGTTTTTTTCTCACTAAGTCCCAGAATTACTGATCCAAGTTGCCATGTTCGCGGCTCCGTAACTTTGCATCCGTAGGTCTGATTTGGGCGTATAGCATATCAAAACGTTCATCTCAGAGAGTACATCATTTCATTCCATTGCATCATTTTCATTTGAGCTGATCTTGATGCCCGAAATGCTGTTAGAAGAGGGCTACTTGAGTTAATTGTTAGATCTGTTACTCCGTTTAGCACTTTTGTCATTTTTGCCATGATTAATGTGTGCATGCTATGCCCGTGAGTTCTTCATATGTTTTGTTAAGGGTTTTTTCATATTTCCAGAGGTGCAATCCATATATTTTTAGGATGTATGTGGTGACTTGTGCAAGCTTGCAAAGTGGTGCACTTGCTAATTCTGTTTTCAGGGACTTAGTGATTTCACTAAGTCCTGGAGCTGTTTATCTCATGATGCCATATGTTCTTGTTGTTTCCTAGTGATTCGTGCCTCTTTTGAGGATGATCAGTAAGGGAGTTTTGTTAATATTGTAGTGATATATTCATCCAAGTTATGTTTCAGCATGTCCCAGTTTTCACTAAGTCTGAAAATTGATTATGTTTTTGCTATGTTCGTGTGCTTGTTAGTATATTTTGTGATCCTTTTGGCTCAAGGTCACTAAGGGACTTTTGTTAAGCTTGTTGAGTAGCTCCATGCCATGGCTTTCTTTGTCATGTCCAGGTCCTGTAGCATGTTGTTTTGTTGCTCCGAAGAGGGCTATATGATCTGAAATTTCAGACAAGTGTTAATTTCACTAAGTCTGAGATCTGTTTTACCATTTGCATTTTTGCCATGCTTGTTTGAACCTGTTAATGGATGATTTGGCCGTAGCTTAGTGCTAGACTTTTGTTAATCATCTTGAATGCTTCCCTGCCATGTATTTTGTTGCCATGTTTCGGTGCTGTAGTATGTTCATTTCGTTGCATTTAGATGCCTACTTGCTGTAAATTGCAGACCGGTGTCATATTTGAATCGCTTGCCATTTCCAAACCGTAACTCCGATTCCGGCGTTCTTTATATCGTTTTCAAGCGATTTCATCTCATCTTTCCAGTGGCACACTTGGTTTTCCAAGTTGAGGCCAGGTTCATGCATTTCCTGTCATATCTTGCATTTTGCATCCCGCATCGCATCCCGCATAGCATATCATCTTTGCATCGTGTTGTTTGAGTTTGCACGTGGTTGATTGTATCCTTGTTGCTTGTTTGTCTTGTTTGGGTAGAGCCGAGAGACGAGTTCACTAACAAGGAGCCCGTTGAGTTTGCTTTTGAGGATCCAGTCAACTCTGACAACTGTGCAGGCAAGATGATCATACCCTCGAAATCACTACTATCTTTGCTATGCTAGTTTGCTCGCTCTTTTTCTATGCCAATGCTACGATGCCTACCATTTGCTTGCAAGCCTCCCAAATTGCCATGTCAAACCTCTAACCCACCATTGTCCTAGCAAACCGTTGATTGGCTATGTTACCGCTTTGCTCAGCCCCCCTCTTATAGCGTTGTTAGTTGCAGGTGAAGATTGGAGGCCGTTCCTTCTTGGAACGTCTTTTATTTAATTGTTGGGATATCATTATATTGCTATGTTATCTTAAATGCATCTATATACTTGGTAAAGGGTGGAAGGCTCGGCCTCTCGCCTAGTGTTTTGTTCCACTCTTGCCGCCCTAGTTTCCGTCATATCGGTGTTATGTTCCCGGACTTTTGCGTTCCTTACGCGGTTGGGTTATAATGGGAACCCCTTGGTATTTCGCCTTGATTAAAGCTTTTCCAGCAATGCCCAACCTTGGTCTTACCATTTGCCATCTAGCCTCTTTTTCCCTCGGGTTTCCGGAGCCCGCGGGTCATCTTATTTTAACCCCCCCGGGCCAGTGCTCCTCTGAGTGTTGGTCCAAACTAGAGTCCTGTGCAGCGCCCCCTCGGGGAAACTCGAGGTTTGGTTTTAGTTGTATGGAGCGCTCATCTGAGTGTGCCCTGAGAACGAGATATGTGTAGCTCCTATCGGGATATGTCGGCACATTCGGGCGGTGTTGCTGGTCTTGTTTTAACCTGTCGAAGTGTCTTGAATTACCGAGATACCGAGTCTGACCGGAACGCCTTGGGAGGAGGTCTATTCCTTCATTGACCGTGAGAGCTTGTCATGGGCTAAGTTGGGACTCCCCTGCAGGGATTGAACTTTCGAAAGTCGTGCCCACGGTTATGGGCAGATGGGAATTTGTTAATGTCCGGTTGTAGATAACTTGAACCTTAATTTAATTAAAATGAATCAACTGAGTGTGTTGCCATGATGGCCTCTTCTCGGCGGAATCCGGGAAGTGGACACGGTGTTGGAGTAATGTTTGCGCAGGTTGTTCTCTAGCTTCTCGCTCGTGCTTTGCCTCCTCTTCTCGCTCTCTTTTGCGAATAAGTTAGCCACCACACTTGCTAGTCGCTTGCTGCAGCTCCACTCATATATTTACCTTGCCATACCTATAAGCTTAAATAGTCTTGATCGCGAGGGTGCGAGATTGCTGAGTCCCTGTGTCTCACAGATTACTATTACACCAGATGCAGGGCCTGATGATTCCGCTCCAGGAGACGCGTACGAGCTCAAGTGGGAGTTCGACGAAGACTCTCAACGTTACTATGTTTCCTTTCCCGATGATCAGTAGTGGTGCCCAGTTGGGGGTGATTGGGACCGTTGTCGCATGTTGGGTTCTCTTTTATTTTGGCGCCGTAGTCGGGCCATGAGTGTTTGGATGATGTAATGTTATTTATGTACTTGATTGACGTGGCGAGTGTAAGCCAACTATGTTATCTCCCTTTTATTATCATATTACATGGGATGTTGTGAAGATTGCCTAACTTGCGACATATGCCTTCAATGCGATTATGTCTCTAAGTCGTGCCTCGACACGTGGGAGCTATAGTCGCATCGAGGGTGTTACAAGTTGGTATCAGAGCCTTCCCCGACCTTAGGAGCCCCATTGCTTGATCGTTTTTAGCGGCCGAGTTGTGTCTAGAAAAATGTTTTGAGTCATTTAGGAATTATATATCGGAGAGATTAGGAGTTCTTTTTACTTCCCAGTCTCCTCATCGCTCTGGTAAGGCATCCTGACGTAGATTTTTGACTCTTCTCTTCTCAAATTTCACAATAAAAAAATTTAGGGTCACGCGGGTATCTTGGAATCGTTCCGATGGTTTTATGATGAGAACATTGACTTGGTGCCTCCTGTCAGGGGTTTAGTGGAAGTGTCCCGGGGAGTTGAGCTCTGAGGTGTTGTCATCATAATTTTATCGTTGCAGTTCTGGAATACCTGAGTTTAGTACGCCGACATCGAAAATCTCTTTTATGCAGTTCGTTGGTGAGATAACCTCGACGCCACCCAGTACTGGGGCGGGAGTTTGGGAGTATCGCCATAACTTGTATAACGGATGTTTTTCGAAGGTTGAGGTAGATGGTTTCCGAAGGTTTATTGGTTATGTGTTAAAGGATGGATACAGCTGGATGTAGGATTTGCTAGTTTGGGTGAGATATTATGCTTCCCCTGTATCCCCAACACCTGATTGCATAACTGGAAAGGTTCGGGAGTTTCATAGGTGGGAATTCTAGTAGCTCTAGTTCTTCTTCTACGGATATTGGTTTGAGATTGGGATTTCTTACCGATTATTCGTTCTTGATCCGTACCTTGTTGATTTATTTCTCTACCTTAATTCTGCGTGGCTTCTCAATTTATGGATATGTGACCATTTCAAGAGGAATGCATTCGTTCATTTTGTTCGGATGTGAAGACTATATGTTGCAATTTTCATTCCGTTGGATTCAGCTTCAATATTTATCTATCAATGTGCTAATGGTGGTCAACCTCTTCAGGATGGCTCCTCCAACGCGCATGACTCCGAATCCTGATCCGCCACCACCTCCACCTCCTCCAGAGGCATGGCAAGCTATGATGGTCGTAACCAATGCAAACACACAGTTGATCATGCAAATTCTTCAAGAGCGCAATCAAGGCAGTCAAGGGAATCAAGGCAGCAATCAGAGTCACTTTGCTACACTCAACCAGTTCCTTGCTAATGGGCCAAAGACTTTCAGCAATTGTGTTGAGGCAACCGACGCTGACGATTGGCTTGTGGATCTGTGCAAGCATTTCGAGTGCAGTAACGTCAGGCCCGAGGACTTTGTCAAGTTCGCTTCCTTCCAACTCAAAGATCAAGCTGCAGAATGGTTCCAGCAGTACAAGGACTCCAGAGGTGGACGTGTTATCACTTGGGATGATTTCCGTCGAGATTTCCGAGGTCATCATATTCCGCAGAGCATGGTTGAAAGAAAGCGTGAGGAATTCCACAATCTGAAGCAAGGCTCTTTGTCTGTCTATGACTACAACAAGTTGTTCCAGAAGCTCGCCCGCTTTGCTAAGCAGGACGTCCCTGATGAGAAGAGCATGATATATCAGTTCAGGGGTGGTCTCAGAGAAGAAATTCAGCTCGCTCTTGTCCTCTTTGAGCCCTTGAGATACGATGAGTTCTACAACATGGCACTGAAGCAAGAGGCTTCTCAGTTGAGGTGTGATGCTTCCAAGAAGCGAGTCAGAGATGCTACTCCTTCTTCCTCTACTCAAGTGGCCAAGCAGCAGAAGTTTTGGCTCCTCCTCCTCCGTTCCGTCAGCCGTATCAGCAGAAGAGCAAAGGTGGCAGTGGTTCTTCCCACCCACCCAACCCTGGCTTTCAGAACAAGACTTCGTCTCAAGCTCCAAGATCGAGTGCTCCGTATCACCGTCCGCTTTCAGAGGTCACGTGCAACAAGTGCCAACAGAAGGGTCACTATGCCAACAAGTGTCTCAACCAGAGGCGTCTTCCTCCTCCTCCTCCTCCTCCTGTCAGATCGACAAGTACAGCTGTGGTCAAGCATAACCCCAAGTTCGCCAAGGTCAATATGGTGAATGCAGCTCAGGCAGAGGACTCACCAGATGTCATCATGGGTAACCTTCCTGTTAATGATATTCCTGCAAAAGTTCTTTTTAACACGGGTGCATCGCATTGCTTCATTTCCAAACCTTTTGCATCAAAGTATGAGTGTGATTATCAGTATCTGCAAAGTTCCTTGCAAATTGTGTCACCGGGCAAGCAGATGACAGCTAACACCTGCGTCCCTGAGGTTACTATCACATTGGGTGACTACAAGTTCCTTTCTTCCCCAATTGTTCTTGGTAACTCGGATATTGATCTTATTCTCAGAATGGATTGGCTTTCTAAGCACAAGGCACATCTTGATTGTGCAGCCAGGCAGATTCAATTGACTCATTCGTCTGAGGATGTAATTGTCTTTGCCGCTCGGGATAATACTATCCGTCTGTTTTCTCTCAATGAAAAGGGTGAATTGGATGCCATCTCTCAAATTCCAGTTGTTTGTGAATATCAAGACGTCTTTCCAGAAGAGCTTCCAGGAATGCCTCCGCACCGGCCAGTTGAATTCGTTATTTATCTTGAGCCTGGTACGGAACCTGTGTCCAAACGTCCTTACAAGCTCGGACCTGAAGAGTTGAAAGAGCTGAAGAAGCAACTCGATATGCAAGAGAAAATGGGTCTCATCCGGCCTAGTTCTTCTCCGTGGGGTTGTGGTGTTCTTTTTGTGAAGAAGAAGGATGGAATGGACCGACTTTGTGTTGATTACCGTCCAGTGAACAAGAAGACCATCAAGAACAAATACCCACTTCCCAACATCAATGAGCTGTTCGAACAACTTAAAGGTGCCCAAGTATTCTCCAAACTTGATGTCCGTATGGGTTATCACCAGATTCGCATTCGTGAAGAAGATATTCCCAAGACAGCATTCAGAACAAGCTTTGGTTCATATGAATACACTGTCATGTCTTTTGGCCTCGCCAGCGCTCCTTCGACGTTCTCTCGCATGATGAACTTCATCTTCAACGCCTACACCAATGACTTCGTTTTGGTCTATCTCGACGACATTCTGGTTTTCTCCAAGAACAAGGAAGATCATGCCAAGCATTTGCGTTTGGTGCTTGATAAGCTCAGAGAACATCAGTTCTACGCCAAGTTCTCCAAGTGTGAATTTTGGCTTGATGAGGTTCTTTATCTTGGTCATATCATCTCTGCCAAGGGCATTGCCGTGAATCCTGAGAAGGTGTCTGCAATTGTGAATTGGGAACCTCTCAGAACGTGAAGCAACTCCGCAGTTTTCTCGGTCTCGCAAGCTATTTCCGAAGATTCGTTGAAAACTTTTCTAAGATCGCGAAGCCTCTCTCTAATCTTCTTCAGAAGCACGTCAAGTACGTTTGGTCTCCGGAGTGTGATATTTCTTTCAACACTTTGAAAGAGAAATTGATCACTGCTCCAGTTCTGACTCCACCTGATGAATCCAAGCCGTACAAGGTCTTTTGTGATGCCTCTCTCCAAGGTCTTGGTGCAGTATTGATGCAAGAGAAGAAAGTTGTTGCTTATACATCTCGCCAGTTGAAGCCTAATGAGAAGAACTACCCCACTCATGATCTCGAGTTGGCGGCAGTTGTGCATGCTCTTTTGACTTGGAGACATCTTCTATTGGGAAGAAAAGTGGACATTTTCACTGATCACAAGAGTCTCAAGTACATCTTTGTTGGGTTTCGTAGTAATTTCAAAAATTTCCTACGCTCACGCAAGATCATGGTGATGCATAGCAACGAGGGGAGAGTGTGATCTACGTACCTTGTAGATCGACAACGGAAGCGTTTGGTTGATGTAGTCGTACGTCTCCACGGCCCGACCGATCAAGCACCGAAACTACGGCACCTCCGAGTTCTAGCACACGTTCAGCTCGATGACGATCCCCGGACTCTGATCCAGCAAAGTGTCGGGGAAGAGTTCCGTCAGCACAACGGCGTGGTGACGATCTTGATGTACTACTGCAGCAGGGCTTCGCCTAAGCACCGCTACAATATTATCAAGGACTATGGTGGAAGGGGGCACCGCACACGGCTAAGAATATGTTCACGTGGATCAACTTGTGTCTCTCTGGGGTGCCCCTGCCTCCGTATATAAAGGCTCAAGGGGTGTGTGCGGCCGGCCTAGGAGAGGCGTGCTAGGAGGAGTCCTACTCCCTCTGGGAGTAGGATTCCCCCCCAATCCTAGTTGGAATAGGATTCGCGGAGGGGGGAAGAGAGAGAGGGAGGCCGGCCCCCTCTCCTTGTCCTATTCGGACCAAGGGAGGGGAGGGGCGCGCGGCCCATGTTGGGCTGCCCCTTCACTTTTCCACTAAGGCCCATTATGGCCCATATAGCTCCCGGGGGGTTCCAGTAACCTCCCGGTACTCCGGTAAAATCCCGATTTCACTCGGAACACTTCCGATATCCAAACATAGGCTTCCAATATATCAATCTTTATGTCTAGACCATTTCGAGACTCCTCGTCATGTCCGTGATCACATCCGGGACTCCGAACAACCTTCGGTATATCAAAATGCATAAACTCATAATATAACTATCATCGTAACCTTAAGCGTGCGGACCCTACGGGTTCGAGAACAATGTAGACATGACCGAGACACGTCTCTGGTCAATAACCAATAGCGGGACCTGGATGCCCATATTGGCTCCTACACATTCTACGAAGATCTTTATCGGTCAGACCGCATAACAACATACGTTGTTCCCTTTGTCATCGGTATGTTACTTGCCCGAGATTCGATCGTCGGTATCCCATACCTAGTTCAATCTCGTTACCGGCAAGTCTCTTTACTCGTTCTGTAATACATCATCCCGCAACTAACTCATTAGTTGCAATGCATGCAAGGCTTTAAGTGATGTGCATTACCGAGAGGGCCCAGAGATACCTCTCCGACAATCGGAGTGACAAATCCTAATCTCGAAATACGCCAACCCAACATGTAACTTTGGGGACACCTGTAGAGCTCCTTTATAATCACCCAGTTACGTTGTGACATTTGGTAGCACACAAAGTGTTCCTCTGGCAAACGGGAGTTGCATAATCTCATAGTCATAGGAACATGTATAAGTCATGAATAAAGCAATAGCAACATACTAAACGATCGGGTGCTAAGCTAATGGAATGGGTCATGTCAATCAGATCATTCACTTAATGATGTGATCCTGTTAATCAAATAACAACTACTTGTTTATGGTTAGGAAACATAACCATCTTTGATTAACGAACTTGTCAAGTAGAGGCATACTAGTGACACTTTGTTTGTCTATGTATTCACACATGTATTATGTTTCCGGTTAATACAATTCTAGCATGAATAATAAACTTTTATCATGATATAAGGAAATAAATAATAACTTTATTATTGCCTCTAGGGCATATTTCCTTCAGTCTCCCACTTGCACTAGAGTCAATAATCTAGATTACACAGTAATGATTCTAACACCCATGGAGCATTGGTGCTGATCATGTTTTGCTCGTGGAAGAGGCTTAGTCAACAGGTCTGCAACATTCAAATCCGTATGTATCTTGCAAATCTCTATGTCTCCCACCTGGACTAGATCCCGGATGGAATTGAAGCGTCTCTTGATGTGCTTGGTTCTCTTGTGAAATCTGGATTCCTTCGCCAAGGCAATAGCACCAGTATTGTCACAAAAGATTTTCATTGGACCCGACGCACTAGGTACGATACCTAGATCGGATATGAACTCCTTCATCCAGACTCCTTCATTTGCTGCTTCCGAAGCAGCTATGTATTCCGCTTCACACGTCGATCCCGCCATGACACTTTGTTTAGAACTGCACCAACTGACAGCTCCACCATTTAATGTAAACACGTATCCAGTTTGCGATTTAGAATTGTCCGGATCAGTGTCAAAGCTTGCATCAACGTAACCGTTTATGATGAGCTCTTTGTCACCTCCATATACGAGAAACATATCCTTAGTCCTTTTCAGGTACTTCAGGATGTTCTTGACCGCTGTCCAGTGATCCACTCCTGGATTACTTTGGTACCTCCCTGCTAGACTTATAGCAAGGCACACATCAGGTCTGGTACACAGCATTGCATACATGATAGAGCCTATGGCTGAAGCATAGGGAACATCTTTCATCTTCTCTCTATCTTCTGCAGTGGTCGGGCATTGAGTCTTACTCAACTTCACACCTTGTAACACAGGCAAGAACCCTTTCTTTGCTTGATCCATTTTGAACTTCTTCAAAATCTTGTCAAGGTATGTGCTTTGTGAAAGTCCAATTAAACGTCTCGATCTATCTCTATAGATCTTTATGCCTAATATGTAAGCAGCTTCACCGAGGTCTTTCATTGAAAAACTTTTATTCAAGTATCCCTTTATGCTATCCAGAAATTCTATATCATTTCCGATCAGTAATATGTCATCCACATATAATATCAGAAATGCTACAGAGCTCCCACTCACTTTCTTGAAATACAGGCTTCTCCAAAAGTCTGTATAAAACCAAATGCTTTGATCACACTATCAAAGCGTTTATTCCAACTCCGAGAGGCTTGCACCAGTCCATAAATGGATCGCTGGAGCTTGCACACTTTGTTAGCTCCCTTTGGATCGACAAAACATTCCGGTTGCATCATATACAACTCTTCTTCCAGAAATCCATTCAGGAATGCAGTTTTGACATCCATCTGCCAAATTTCATAATTATAAAATGCGGCAACTGCTAACATGATTCGGACAGACTTAAGCATCGCTACGGGTGAGAAGGTCTCATCGTAGTCAATCCCTTGAACTTGCCGAAACCCTTTTGCGACAAGTCGAGCTTTGTAGACAGTAATATTACCGTCGGCGTCAGTCTTCTTCTTGAAGATCCATTTATTCTCAATTGCTTGCCGATCATCGGGCAAATCAACCAAAGTCCATACTTTGTTCTCATACATGGATCCCATCTCAGATTTCATGGCTTCAAGCCATTTTGCAGAATCTGGGCTCACCATCGCTTCTTCATAGTTCGTAGGTTCATCATGATCTAGTAGCATGACTTCCAGAACGGGATTACCGTACCACACTAGTGCGGATCTTACTCTGGTTGATCTACGAGTTTCAGTAGTATCTTGTTCTGAAGTTTCATGATCATCATCATTAGCTTCCTCACTAATTGGTGTAGGTGTCACAGAAACAGTTTTCTGTGATGCACTACTTCCCAATAAGGGAGCAGGTACAGTTACCTCGTCAAGTTCTACTTTCCTCCCACTCACTTCTTTCGAGAGAAACTCCTTCTCCAGAAAGTTTCCGAATTTAGCAACAAAAGTCTTGCCTTCGGATCTGTGATAGAAGGTGTATCCAATAGTCTTCTTTGGATATCCTATGAAGACACATTTCTCCGATTTGGGTTCGAGCTTATCAGGTTGAAGTTTTTTCACATAAGCATCGCAGCCCCAAACTTTCAGAAACGACAACTTTGGTTTCTTGCCAAACCACAGTTCATAAGGCGTCGTCTCAACGGATTTTGATGGTGCCCTATTTAACGTGAATGCGGCCGTCTCTAGAGCATATCCCCAAAATGATAGCGGTAAATCAGTAAGAGATATCATAGATCGCACCATATCCAGTAAAGTACGATTACGACGTTCGGACACACCATTACGCTGTGGTGTTCTGGGTGGCGCAATGGTGTGTCCGAACGTCATAATCGTACTTTACTGGATATGGTGCGATCTATGATGTCTCTTACTGATTTACCGCTATCATTTTGGGGATATGCTCTAGAGACGACCGCATTCACGTTAAATAGGGCACCATCAAAATCCGTTGAGACGACGCCTTATGAACTGTGGTTTGGCAAGAAACCAAAGTTGTCGTTTCTGAAAGTTTGGGGCTGCGATGCTTATGTGAAAAAACTTCAACCTGATAAGCTCGAACCCAAATCGGAGAAATGTGTCTTCATAGGATATCCAAAGAAGACTATTGGATACACCTTCTATCACAGATCCGAAGGCAAGACTTTTGTTGCTAAATTCGGAAACTTTCTGGAGAAGGAGTTTCTCTCGAAAGAAGTGAGTGGGAGGAAAGTAGAACTTGATGAGGTAACTGTACCTGCTCCCTTATTGGAAAGTAGTGCATCACAGAAAACTGGTTCTGTGACACCTACACCAGTTAGTGAGGAAGCTAATGATGATGATCATGAAACTTCAGAACAAGATACTACTGAAACTCGTAGATCAACCAGAGTAAGATCCGCACCAGTGTGGTACGGTAATCCCGTTCTGGAAGTCATGCTACTAGATCATGATGAACCTACGAACTATGAAGAAGCGATGGTGAGCCCAGATTCCGCAAAGTGGCTTGAAGCCATGAAATCTGAGATGGGATCCATGTATGAGAACAAAGTATGGACTTTGGCTGACTTGCCCGATGATCGGCAAGCAATTGAGAATAAATGGATCTTCAAGAAAAAGACTGACGCTGACGGTAATATTACTGTCTACAAAGCTCGACTTGTCGCAAAAGGTTTTCGGCAAGTTCAAGGGATTGACTACGATGAGACCTTCTCACCCATAGCGATGCTTAAGTCTGTCCGAATCATGTTAGCAATTGCCGCATTTTATGATTATGAAATTTGGCAGATGGATGTCAAAACTGCATTCCTGAATGGATTTCTGGAAGAAGAGTTATATATGATGCAACCAGAAGGTTTTGTCGATCCAAAGGGAGCTAACAAAGTGTGCAAGCTCCAGCGATCCATTTATGGACTGGTGCAAGCCTCTCGGAGTTGGAATAAACACTTTAATAGTGTGATCAAAGCATTTGGTTTTATACAGACTTTTGGAGAAGCCTGTATTTACAAGAAAGTGAGTGGGAGCTTTGTAGCATTTCTGATATTATATGTAGATGACATATTACTAATTGGAAATGATATAGAATTTCTGGATAGCATAAAGGGATACTTGAATAAGAGTTTTTCAATGAAAGACCTCGGTGAAGCTGATTACATATTAGGCATTAAGATCTATAGAGATAGATCAAAACGCTTAATTGGACTTTCACAAACCACATACCTTGACAATGTTTTGAAGAAGTTCAAAATGGATCAAGCAAAGAAAGGGTTCTTGCCTGTGTTACAAGATGTGAAGTTGAGTAAGACTCAATGCCCGACCACTGCAGAAGATAGAGAGAATATGAAAGATGTTCCCTATGAATCAGCCATAGGATCTATCATGTATGCAAGGCTGTGTACCAGACCTGATGTGTGCCTTGCTATAAGTCTAGCAGGGAGGTACCAAAGTAATCCAGGAGTGGATCACTGGACAGCGGTCAAGAACATCCTGAAATACCTGAAAAGGACTAAGGATATGTTTCTCATATATGAAGGTGAGAAAGAGCTCATCGTAAAAGGTTACATTGATGCAAGCTTTGACACTGATCCGGATGATTCTAAATCGCAAACTGGATACGTGTTTACAATAAACGGTGGAGCTGTCAGTTGGTGCAGTTCTAAACAAAGCGTTGTAGCGGGATCTACATGTGAAGCGGAGTACATAGCTGCTTCGGAAGCAGCAAATGAAGGAGTCTGGATGAAGGAGTTCATATCCGATCTAGGTGTCATACCTAGTGCATCGGATCCAATGAAAATCTTTTGTGACAATACTGGTGCAATTGCCTTCGCAAAGGAATCCAGATTTCACAAGAGAACCAAGCACATCAAGAGACGCTTCAATTCCATCCTGGATCTAGTCCAGGTGGGAGACATAGAGATTTGCAAGATACATACGGATCTGAATGTTGCAGACCCGTTGACTAAGCCTCTTCCACGAGCAAAAACATGATCATCACCAAGGCTCCATGGGTGTTAGAATCATTACTGTGTAATCTAGATTATTGACTCTAGGGCAAGTGGGAGACTGAAGGAAATATGCCCTAGAGGCAATAATAAAGTTATTATTTATTTCCTTATATCATGATAAATGTTTATTATTCATGCTAGAATTGTATTAACCGGAAACATTAGACAAACAAAGTGTCCCTAGTATGCCTCTACTTGACTAGCTCGTTAATCAAAGATGGTTATGTTTCCTAACCATAAACAAGTAGTTGTTATTTGATTAACGGGATACATCATTAAGTGAATGATCTGATTGACATGACCCATTCCACTAGCTTAGCACCCGATCGTTTAGTATGTTGCTATTCCTTTCTTCATGACTTATACATGTTCCTATGACTATGAGATTATGCAACTCCCGTTTACCAGAGGAACACTTTGTGTGCTACCAAACGTCACAACGTAACTGGGTGATTATAAAGGAGCTCTACAGGTGTCTCCAAAGGTACATGTTGGGTTGGCGTATTTTGAGATTAGGATTTGTCACTCCGATTGTCGGAGAGGTATCTCTGGGCCCTCTCGGTAATGCACATCACTTAAGCCTTGCAAGCACTGCAACCAATGAGTTAGTTGCGAGATGATGCATTACAGAACGAGTAAAGAGACTTGCCGGTAACGAGATTGAACTAGGTATTTGGAATACCGATGATCGAATCTCGAGCAAGTAACATACCGATGACAAAGGGAACAACGTATGTTGTTATGCGGTCTGACCGATAAAGATCTTCGTAGAATATGTAGGAGCCAATATGAGCATCCAGGTTCCGCTATTGGTTATTGACCGGAGACATGTCTCGGTCATGTCTACCTTGTTCTCGAACCCGTAGGGTCCGCACGCTTAAGATTACGATCACAGTTATATTATGAGTTTATGCATTTTGATGTACCGAAGTTTGTTCGGAGTCCCGGATGTGATCACGGACATGAAGAGGAGTCTCGAAATGGTCGAGACATAAAACTTGATCTATTGGAAGCCTATGTTTGGATACCGGAAGTGTTCCAGGTGAAATCGGGATTTTACCGGAGTACCGGGAGGTTACTAGAACCCCCCGGGAGCTAAATGGGCCATGATGGGCCTTAGTGGAAAAGAGAAGAGGCAGCCCTACATGGGCCACGCGCCCCTCCCCTCCCTTGTTCCGAATAGGACAAGGAGAGGGGGCCGGCCCCTCTCTCTCTTTTCCCCCCTCCGCGAATCCTATTCCAACTAGGATTGGGGGGGGGGGGGGAATCCTACTCCCAGAGGGAGTAGGACTCTCCTGGCGCGCCCTCCTTGGCCGGCCGCCTCCCCCCTCTAGTCCTTTATATACGGAGGCAGGGACACCCCAGAGACACGTAAGTTGATTCACGTGATCTATTCCTTAGCCGTGTGCGGCGCCCCCAGCCACCATAGTCCTCGATAATATTGTAGCGGTGCTTAGGCGAAGCCCTGCAGCAGTAGTACATCAAGATCGTCACCACGCCGTCGTGCTGACGGAACTCTTCCCCGACACTTTGCTGGATCGGAGTCCGGGGATCGTCATCGAGCTGAACGTGTGCTAGAACTCGGAGGTGCCGTAGTTTCGGTGCTTGATCGGTCGGATTGTGGAGACGTACGACTACATCAACCAAACGCTTCCGTTGTCAATCTACTAGGTATGTAGATCATACTCCCCTCTCGTTGCTATGCATCACCATGATCTTGCGTGTGCGTAGGAATTTTTTTGAAATTACTACGAAACCCAACACATAGCTAGTTCAATCTCATTACCAGCAAGTCTCTTTACTCGTTCTGTAATACATCATCCCGCAACTAACTCATTAGTTGCAATGCTTGCAAGGCTTTAAGTGATGTGCATTACCGAGAGGGCCCAGAGATACCTCTCCGACAATCGGAGTGACAAATCCTAATCTCGAAATACGCCAACCCAACATGTACCTTTGGAGACACCTGTAGAGCTCCTTTATAATCACCCAGTTACGTTGTGACGTTTGGTAGCACACAAAGTGTTCCTCTGGCAAACGGGAGTTGCATAATCTCATAGTCATAGGAACATGTATAAGTCATGAAGAAAGCAATAGCAACATACTAAACGATCGGGTGCTAAGCTAATGGAATGGGTCATGTCAATTAGATCATTCAACTAATGATGTGATCCCATTAATCAAATAACAACTCTTTGTTCATGGTTAGGAAACATAACCATCTTTGATTAACGAGCTAGTCAAGTAGAGGCATACTAGTGACACTTTGTTTGTCTATGTATTCACACATGTATTATGTTTCCGGTTAATACAATTCTAGCATGAATAATAAACTTTTATGATGATATAAGGAAATAAATAATAACTTTATTATTGCCTCTAGGGCATATTTCCTTCAATCTTCACTCAGCCTAATCTCAACCTCAGGCAAACTCGATGGGTCGAAATGATTCAAGAGTATAATCCGAGTATTGAGTATACTCCAGGCAAGGCCAATGTGAATGCTGACGCATTGAGCAGAAAGGCCTACTGTAACAGTCTGATTCTCAAGCCTTATCAACCCGAGCTTTGTGAAGCTTTCCGCAAACTTAATCTACAAGTTGTTCCCCAAGGTTTCCTCACCAACCTTCAAGTCTCTCCTACCTTAGAAGACCAGATTCGCCAAGCCCAACTTCTTGATGCTATGGTGAAAAAGGTGAAGATTGGGATTGCCAAGAGTCAGTCCAAGTGCTACCGCCTTGATGACAAGGACACTCTCTTCTTTGAGGATCGTATTGTTGTACCCAAAGGTGACCTCCGTAAAGTGATCATGAACGAGGCTCACAATTCTCTCCTCTCCATCCACCCTGGGAGCACGAAGATGTATCAGGACCTTAAGAAAGCTTATTGGTGGACTCGAATGAAGCGCGAGATTGCTCAATTCGTGAATGAATGTGATGTCTGCAGAAGAGTGAAGGCAGAACACCAAAGGCCAGCAGGTCTCCTCCAACCTCTTGCCATTCTAGAATGGAAGTTTGACCACATTGAAATGGACTTCGTGACTGGGTTTCCAAAGTCCAAGCGTGGCAATGATGCTATATTCGTTGTCATCGACAAACTCACCAAAGTGGCTCACTTTCTGCCTATCAAAGAGTCGATCACTGCAGCTCAATTGGCGGAACTCTATACCTCTCGTATTGTCTCTCTGCACGGTATTCCTCAAGTGATCTCTTCAGACCGTGGCAGCATCTTTACCTCGAAGTTTTGGGATTCTTTTGAGAAGGCCATGGGCACGAACATCCGCTTCAGCACAGCTTTCCATCCTCAAACTAGCGGTCAAGTCGAGCGTGTCAACCAGATTCTTGAAGATATGCTCAGGGCGTGTGTGATCTCCTTCGGCATGAAGTGGGAGGGTTGTCTTCCTTATGCTGAATTCTCCTACAACAACAGTTTTCAAGCAAGTTCGGGCAAGGCCCCATTTGAAATTCTGTATGGCAGGAAGTGCCGTACCCCTCTCAACTTGTCTGAAACCGGTGAACGTCAGCTTTTGGGTAATGACTTAATCACAGAAGCAGAAGAAATGTGCAAAGTCATTCGTGATAACCTCAAAGCAGCCCAATCCCGTCAGAAGAGCTACTATGATAGTAAGCACCATGATTTGGCTTTCGAGATCGGAGATCATGTTTACCTCCGTGTCTCTCCTATGAAAGGTACTCGTCGCTTCGGTATCAAAGGGAAGCTTGCCCCTAGATACGTGGGACCTTTCAAGATTGTCAGCAAGAGAGGCGACCTCGTCTATCAACTCGAGCTTCCTTCAAACTTTGCAAATGTTCATGACGTGTTCCATCTCTCTCAGCTTCGGAAGTGCTTCAAGACTCCTGACCGCACCGTCAACTTCGAGGACATTGAGCTCCAAGAAGATCTCTCTTATCGTGAGCACCCAGTTGCTATTCTCGAAGAGACTGAACGCAAGACTCGCAACAAGTCAATCAAATTTCTCAAAGTCAAGTGGTTACACCATTCCGACCGTGAAGCTACCTGGGAACGCGAGGATCACCTCCGTTCTGAGTACCCGGCGTTCTTTCAGTCCTAGATCTTGGGATGAGATCCTTTCGTAGTGGTGGAGTGTTGTAACACCCCAGATGTAACTTTCCCTATTTGTACTCCAACTCTTGCTGTTTCCGGCGTTAAGTTATATTTATTTCCTCGGGTTCGTGTCTTTGTCTGCGTGTGTTGTTGTCATTGTCATGCATCTCATATCATGTCATCATGTGCATTGCATTTGCATACGTGTTCATCTCATGCATTCGAGCATTTTCCCCGTTGTCCGTTTTGCATTCCGGCGCTTCGTTCTCCTCCGGTGGTCAATTCTACTTTTCTTTCGTGTGTGGGGATTAAACATTTCCGGATTGGACCGAGACTTGCCAAGCGGCCTTGGTTTACTACCGGTAGACCGCCTGTCAAGTTTCGTACCATTTGGACTTTGTTTGGTACTCCAACGGTTAACCGAGGGACCGAAAAGGCCTCGTGTGTGTTGCAGCCCAACACCCCTCCAATTTGGCCCAAAACCCACCAAACTCTGCTCCATGTCCTAGAGCGTTCGATCACGATCGCGTGGCCGAAAACCGCACCTCATTTGAACTCTCCTAGCTCCCTCTATGCCTATATAAAGACCCCTCCGAATCCGGATGTTCCTTTCCCCCCGAAACCCTAATTTTCCCCTCGCGTGCCCGGACACGTCCGGCTGTCACCGGACAAAGCCGCCGCCGCCCGCCCGCGCCTACCGGGCGCCGCCACGTGGCACAAAGCCGCCGCCGTCGCTCCGGCCCGGGAGGCCCAGCCGGGGCCCCCGAGGCCCATCTCCTCCGCGCCTCCTCGCCCGCGAGCCGGCCGCCGCCCGCCCGCTTCGCCGGCCGCCGCCCGCCGCCACCGACCTCGCCGGCGCCGCGGCCGCCGCCCGCCACCACCGGCCGCACCGACCCCGTCCGGCGCCACCACCGGCCGCGCCGCCCCGCCGCGCTCGGAGCCCGCGCCGGCGCCACTCCTGCCGGTCCTCTCCGGTGAGCTCCGAGGATTCCGGCAAACTTCGTAATCCGTGCCCGGATCTCAGATCTGAAATCCTAACCCTAGGTCATTTTTTTTCACTAAGTCCTAGAATTCTTGATCCAAGTTGCTATGTTCGCGGCTCCGTAACTTTGCATCCGTAGCTCCGATTTGGGCGCATATCATATCAAAATGTTCATCTCAGAGAGTACATCATTTTATTCCATTGCATAATTTTCATTTGAGCTGATCTTGATGCCCGAAATGCTTTTAGAAGAGGGCTACTTGAGTTAATTGTCAGATCTGTTACTCTGTTTAGCACTTTTGTCATTTTTGCCATGATTAATGTGTGCATGCTATGCCCGTGAGTTCTTCATATGTTTTGTTAAGGGTTTTTTCATATTTCCAGAGGTGCAACCCATGTATTTTTAGGATGTATGTGCTGACTTGTGCAAGCTTGCAAAGTGGTGCACTTGCTAATTCTGTTTTCAGGGACTTAGTGATTTCACTAAGTCCTGGAGGTGTTTATCTCATGATGCCATATGTTCTTGTTGTTTCCTAGTGATTCGTGCCTCTTTTGAGGATGATCAGTAAGGGAGTTTTGTTAATATTGTAGTGCTCTATCCAACCATATCTTTGTTTGCAATTAAGGATCACCCTAGCTTGAGTCAATCGAGCTCTACTTTTGCTTCGTTGCGAATCTGGGCAGATCGTCAACTTGTTTGCAATTTTGCCGATGTTATTGTAGTTGATCCGTGCATGCTATGCCATTGTTCTTGACATGTCTAGCTTGCAATTTGTGCCTTCTTAAGGGATGTATGCTTGTCTTTCCATGACTTGCACCGTAGTGAGTGCATCGAGCTCGTAAACATGCCTTCGTGAGTTATGTTTCAGCATGTCCCAGTTTTCACTAAGTCTGAAAACTGATTATGTTTTTGCTATGTTCGTGTGCTTGTTAGTATATTTTGTGATCCTTTTGGCTCAAGGTCACTAAGGGACTTTTGTTAAGCTTGTTGAGTAGCTCCATGCCATGGCTTTCTTTGTCATGTCCAGGTCCTGTAGCATGTTGTTTTGTTGCTCCGAAGAGGGCTATATGATCTGAAATTCCAAACAAGTGTTAATTTCACTAAGTCTGAGATCTGTTTTACCATTTGCATTTTTGCCATGCTTGTTTGAACCTGTTAATGGATGATTTGGCCGTAGCTCAGTGCTAGACTTTTGTTAATCATCTTGAATGCTTCCCTGCCATGTATTTTGTTGCCATGTTTGGGTGCTGTAGCATGTTCATTTCGTTGCATTTAGATGCCTACTTGCTGTAAATCGCAGACCGGTGTCATATTTGAATCGCTTGCCATTTCCAAACCGTAACTCCGATTCCGGCGTTCTTTATATCGTTTTCAAGCGATTTCATCTCATCTTTCCAGTCGCACACTTGGTTTTCCAAGTTGAGGCAAGGTTCATGCATTTCCTGTCATATCTTACATTTTGCATCCCGCATCGCATCCCGCATAGCATATCATCTTTGCATCGTGTTGTTTGAGTTTGCACGTGGTTGATTGTATCCTTGTTGCTTGTTTGTCTTGTCTGGGTAGAGCCGGGAGACGAGTTCGCTAACGAGGAGCCCGTTGAGTTTGCTTTTGAGGATCCAGTCAACTCTGACAACTGTGCAGGCAAGATGATCATACCCTCGAAATCACTACTATCTTTGCTATGCTAGTTTGCTCGCTCTTTTGCTATGCCAATGCTACGATGCCTACCATTTGCTTGCAAGCTTCCCAAATTGCCATGTCAAACCTCTAACCCACCATTGTCCTAGCAAACCATTGATTGGCTATGTTACCGCTTTGCTCAGCCCCCCTCTTATAGCGTTGTTAGTTGCAGGTGAATATTGGAGGCCGTTCCTTCTTGGAACATCTTTTATTTAATTGTTGGGATATCATTATATTGCTATGTTATCTTAAATGCATCTATATACTTGGTAAAGGGTGGAAGGCTCTGTTGGGTTTCGTAGTAATTTCAAAAATTTCCTACGCTCACGCAAGATCATGGTGATGCATAGCAACGAGGGGAGAGTGTGATATACGTACCTTGTAGATCGACAACGGAAGCGTTTGGTTGATGTAGTCGTACGTCTCCACGGCCCGACCGATCAAGCACCGAAACTACGGCACCTCCAAGTTCTAGCACACGTTCAGCTCGATGACGATCCCCGGACTCCGATCCAGCAAAGTGTCGGGGAAGAGTTCCGTCAGCACAACGGCGTGGTGACGATCTTGATGTACTACTGCAGCAGGGCTTCGCCTAAGCACCGCTACAATATTATCGAGGACTATAGTGGAAGGGGGCACCGCACACGGCTAAGAATATGATCACGTGGATCAACTTGTATCTCTCTGGGGTGCCCCTGCCTCCGTATATAAAGGCTCAAGGGGGGGGGGGGTGCGGCCGGCCTAGGAGAGGCGCGCCAGGAGGAGTCCCACTCCCTCTGGGAGTAGGATTCCCCCCCCCCCCCAATCCTAGTTGGAATAGGATTCGCGTAGGAGGGAAGAGAGAGAGGGAGGCCGGCCCCCTCTCCTTGTCCTATTCGGACCAAGGGAGGGGAGGGGCATGCGGCCCATGTTGGGCTGCCCCTTCTCTTTTCCACTAAGGCCCATTATGGCCCATATAGCTCCCGGGGGGTTTCGGTAACCTCCCGGTACTCCGGTAAAATCCCGATTTCACCCGGAACACATCCGATATCCAAACATAGGCTTCCAATATATCAATCTTTATGTCTCGACCATTTCGAGACTCCTCGTCATGTCCGTGATCACATCCGGGACTCCGAACAACCTTCGGTATATCAAAATGCATAAACTCATAATATAACTGTCATCATAACCTTAAGCGTGCAGACCCTACGGGTTCGAGAACAATGTAGACATGACCGAGACACGTCTCCGGTCAATAACCAATAGCGGGACCTGGATGCCCATATTGGCTCCTACACATTCTACGAAGATCTTTATCGGTCAGACCGCATAACAACATACGTTGTTCCCTTTGTCATCGGTATGTTACTTGCCCGAGATTCGATCGTCGGTATCCCATACCTAGTTCAATCTCGTTATCGGCAAGTCTCTTTACTCGTTTTGTAATACATCATCCCGCAACTAACTCATTAGTTGCAATGGTTGCAAGGCTTTAAGTGATGTGCATTACCGAGAGGGCCCAGAGATACCTCTCCGACAATCGGAGTGACAAATCCTAATCTCAAAATACGCCAACCCAACATGTACCTTTGGAGACACCTGTAGAGCTCCTTTATAATCACCCAGTTACGTTGTGACGTTTGGTAGCACACAAAGTGTTCCTCTGGCAAACGGGAGTTGCATAATCTCATAGTCATAGGAACATGTATAAGTCATGAAGAAAGCAATAGCAACATACTAAACGATCGGGTGCTAAGCTAATGGAATGGGTCATGTCAATCAGATCATTCAACTAATGATGTGATCCCATTAATCAAATAACAACTCTTTGTTCATGGTTAGGAAACATAACCATCTTTGATTAACGAGCTAGTCAAGTAGAGGCATACTAGTGACACTCTGTTTGTCTATGTATTCACAGATGTATTATGTTTCCGGTTAATACAATTCTAGCATGAATAATAAACTTTTATCATGATATAAGGAAATAAATAATAACTTTATTATTGCCTCTAGGGCATATTTCCTTCAGTCTCCCACTTGCACTAGAGTCAATAATCTAGATTACACAGTAATGATTCTTATACCCATGGAGCCTTGGTGCTGATCATGTTTTGCTCGTGGAAGAGGCTTAGTCAACGGGTCTGCAACATTCAGATCTGTATGTATCTTGCAAATCTCTATGTCTCCCACCTGGACTAGATCCCGGATGGAATTGAAGCGTCTCTTGATGTGCTTGGTTCTCTTGTGAAATCTGGATTCCTTCGCCAAGGCAATAGCACCAGTATTGTCACAAAAGATTTTCATTGGACCCGATGCACTAGGTACGATACCTAGATCAGATATGAACTCCTTCATCCAGACTCCTTCATTTGCTTCTTCCGAAGCAGCTATGTATTCCGCTTCACACGTAGATCCCGCCACGACACTTTGTTTAGAATTGCACCAACTGACAGCTCCACCGTTTAATGTAAACACGTATCCGGTTTGCGATTTAGAATCGTCCGAATCAGTGTCAAAGCTTGCATCAACGTAACCGTTTACGATGAGCTCTTGGTCACCTCCATATACGAGAAACATATCCTTAGTCCTTTTCAGGTACTTCAGGATGTTCTTGACCGCTGTCCAGTGATCCACTCCTGGATTACTTTGGTACCTCCCTGCTAGACTTATAGCAAGGCACACATCAAGTCTGGTACACAACATTGCATACATGATAGAGCCTATGGCTGAAGCATAGGGAACATCTTTCATCTTCTCTCTATCTTCTGCAGTGGTCGGACATTGAGTCTTACTCAACTTCACACCTTGTAACACAGGCAAGAACCCTTTCTTTGCTTGATCCATTTTGAACTTCTTCAAAATCTTGTCAAGGTATGTGCTTTGTGAAAGTCCAATTAAACGTCTCGATCTATCTCTATAGATCTTTATGCCTAATATGTAAGCAGCTTCACCGAGGTCTTTCATTGAAAAACTTTTATTCAAGTATCCCTTTATGCTATCCAGAAATTCTATATCATTTTCGATCAGTAATATGTCATCCACATATAATATCAGAAATGCTACAGAGCTCCCACTCACTTTCTTGAAAATACAGGCTTCTCCAAAAGTCTGTATAAAACCAAATGCTTTGATCACACTATCAAAGCGTTTATTCCAACTCCGAGAGGCTTGCACCAGTCCATAAATGGATCGCTGGAGCTTGCACACTTTGTTAGCTCCCTTTGGATCGACAAAACATTCCGGTTGCATCATATACAACTCTTCTTCCAGAAATCCATTCAGGAATGCAGTTTTGACATCCATCTGCCAAATTTCATAATTATAAAATGCGGCAACTGCTAACATGATTCGGATAGACTTAAGCATCGCTACGGGTGAGAAGGTCTCATCGTAGTCAATCCCTTGAACTTGCCGAAACCCTTTTGCGACAAGTCGAGCTTTGTAGACAGTAATAATACTGTCTGCGTCAGTCTTCTTCTTGAAGATCCATTTATTCTCAATTGCTTGCCGATCATTGGGCAAGTCAACCAAAGTTCACACTTTGTTCTCATACATGGATCCCATCTCAGATTTCATGGCTTCAAGCCATTTTGTGGAATCTGGGCTCACCATCGCTTCTTCATAGTTCGTAGGTTCATCATGATCTAGTAGCATGACTTCCAGAACAGGATTACCGTACCACTCTGGTGCGGATCTTACTCTGGTTGATCTACGAGGTTCAGTAGTGTCTTGTTCTGAAGTTTCATGATCATTATCATTAGCTTCCTCACTAATTGGTGTAGGTGTCACAGAAACAGTTTTCTGTGATGCACTACTTTCCAATAAGGGAGCAGGTACAGTTACCTCGTCAAGTTCTACTTTCCTCCCACTCACTTCTTTCGAGAGAAACTCCTTCTCTAGAAAGTTTCTGAACTTAGCAACAAAAGTCTTGCCTTCGGATCTGTGATAGAAGGTATATCCAATAGTCTCCTTTGGATATCCTATGAAGACACATTTCTCCGATTTGGGTTCGAGCTTATCAGGTTGAAGCTTTTTCACATAAGCATCGCAGCCCCAAACTTTCAGAAACGACAACTTTGGTTTCTTGCCAAACCACAGTTCATAAGGCGTCGTCTCAACGGATTTTGATGGTGCCCTATTTAACGTGAATGCGGCCGTCTCCGAAGCATAACCCCAAAACGATAGCGGTAAATCAGTAAGAGACATCATAGATCGCACCATATCTAGTAAAGTACGATTACGACGTTCGGACACACCATTACGCTGTGGTGTTACGGGTGGCGTGAGTTGCGAAACTATTCCGCATTGTTTCAAATGTACACCAAACTCGTAACTCAAATATTCTCCTCCACGATCAGATCGTAGAAACTTTATTTTCTTGTTACGATGATTTTCAACTTCACTATGAAATTCTTTGAACTTTTCAAACGTTTCAGACTTATGTTTCATTAAGTAGATATACCCATATCTGCTTAAGTCATCTGTGAAGGTGAGAAAATAATGATATCCGCCACGAGCCTCAATATTCATCGGACCACATACATCTGTATGTATGTTTTCCAACAAATCTGTTGCTCTCTCCATAGTACCGGAGAACGGTGTTTTAGTCATCTTGCCCATGAGGCATGGTTCGCAAGTACCAAGTGATTCATAATCAAGTGGTTCCAAAAGTCCATCAGTATGGAGTTTCTTCGTGCGCTTTACACCGATATGACCTAAACGGCAGTGCCACAAATAAGTTGCACTATCATTATTAACTCTGCATCTTTTGGTTTCAACATTATGGATATGTGTGTTACTACTATCGAGATTTAATAAGAATAGACCACTCTTCAAGGGTGCATGACCATAAAAGATATTACTCATATAAATAGAACAACCATTATTCTCTGATTTAAATGAATAACCATCTCGCATCAAACAAGATCCAGATATAATGTTCATGCTTAACGCTGGCACCAAATAACAATTATTTAGGTCTAATATTAATCCCGAAGGTAGATGTAGAGGTAGTATGCCGACCGCGATCACATCAACTTTGGAACCGTTTCCCACGCGCATCGTCACCTCGTCCTTAGCCAATCTTCGCTTAATCCGTAGTCCCTGTTTCGAGTTGCAAATATTAGCAACAGAACCGGTATCAAATACCCAGGTGCTACTGCGAGCATTAGTAAGGTACACATCAATAACATGTATATCACATATACCTTTGTTCACCTTGCCATCCTTCTTATCCGCCAAATACTTGGGGCAGTTCCGCTTCCAGTGACCAGTCTGCTTGCAGTAGAAGCACTCAGTTTCAGGCTTAGGTCCAGACTTGGGTTTCTTCTCTTGAGCAGCAACTTGCTTGCTGTTTTTCTTGAAGTTCCCCTTCTTCTTCCCTTTGCCCTTTTTCTTGAAACTAGTGGTCTTTTTGACCATCAACACTTCATGCTCCTTTTTGATTTCTACCTCGGCAGCTTTCAGCATTGCGAAGAGCTCGGGAATAGTCTTATTCATCCCTTGCATATTATAGTTCATCACGAAGCTCTTGTAGCTTGGTGGCAGTGATTGGAGAATTCTGTCAATGACGCAATCATCTGGAAGATTAACTCCCATTTGAATCAAGTGATTATTATACCCAGACATTTTGGGTATATGCTCACTAACAGAACTGTTCTCCTCCATCTTGCAGCTATAGAACTTATTGGAGACTTCATATCTCTCAATCCGGGCATTTGCTTGAAATATTAACTTCAACTCCTGGAACATCTCATATGCTCCATGACATACAAAACGTTGTTGAAGTCCCGGTTCTAAGCCGTAAAGCATGGCACACTGAACTATCGAGTAGTCATCAGCTTTGCTCTGCCAGGCGTTCACAACATTTGGTGTTGCTCCAGCAGCAGGCCTGGCACCCAGCGGTGCTTCCAGGACGTAATTCTTCTGTGCAGCAATGAGGATAATCCTCAAGTTACGGACCCAGTCCGTGTAATTGCTACCATCATCTTTCAACTTTGCTTTCTCAAGGAACGCATTAAAATTCAACGGAACAATAGCATGGGCCATTTATCTACAATCATACATAGACAAGCAAGATACCATCAGGTACTAAGTTCATGATAATTTTAGGTTCAATTAATCATATTACTTAAAGAACTCCCACTTAGATAGATATTCCTCTAATCCTCTAAGTGATTACGTGATCCAAATCAACTAAACCATGTCCGATCATCACGTGAGATGGAGTAGTTTCATTGGTGAACATCACTATGTTGATCATATCTACTGTATGATTCACGCTCGACCTTTCGGTCTCCGTGTTTCGAGGCCATATCTGTATATGCTTGGCTCGTCAAGTATAACCTGAGTATTCCGCGTGTGCAACTGTTTTGCACCCGTTGTATTTAAACGTAGAGCCTATCACACCCGATCATCATGTGGTGTCTCAGCACGAAGAACTTTCGCAACGGTGCATACTCAGGGAGAACACTTCTTGATAATTTAGTGAGAGATCATCTTAAAATGCTACCGTCAATCAAAGCAAGATAAGATGCATAAAAGATAAACATCACATGCAATCAAAATATGTGACATGATATGGCCATCATCATCTTGCGCTTTTGATCTCCATCTCCAAAGTACTGTCATGATCTCTATCGTCACCGGCATGACACCATGATCTCAATCATCTTGATCTATATCAATGTGTCGTCACATGGTCGTCTCGCCAACTATTGCTCTTGCAACTATTGCTATCGTATAGCGATAAAGTAAATCAATTATTTGGCGCTTTCATCTTTATGCAATAAAGAGACAACCATAAGGCTTTTGCCAGTTGCCGATAACTTCAACAAAACATGATCATCTTATACAACAACTTGTATCTCATCACGTTATGACCATATCACATCACAACATGCCCTGCAAAAACAAGTTAGACGTCCTCTACTTCGTTGTTGCAAGTTTTACGTGGCTGCTACGGGCTTAAGCAAGAACCAATCTTACCTACGCATCAAAACCACAACGATAGTTTGTCAAGTTGGTGCTGTTTTAACCTTCGCAAGGACCGGGCGTAGCCACACTCAGTTCAACTAAAGTTGGAGAAACTGTCACCCGCAAGCCACCTATGTGCAAAGCATGTCGGGAGAAACAGTCTCGCGTAAGCGTACGCGTAATGTCGGTACGGGCCGCTTCATCCAACAATACCGCCGAACCAAAGTATGACATGCTGGTAAGCAGTATGCCTTATATCGCCCACAACTCACTTGTGTTCTACTCGTGCATATGACATCAACATATAAAACCTAGGCTCTGATACAACTGTTGGGTTTCGTAGTAATTTCAAAAATTTCCTACGCTCACGCAAGATCATGGTGATGCATAATAACGAGGGGAGAGTGTGATCTACGTACCTTGTAGATCGACAACGGAAGCGTTTGGTTGATGTAGTCGTACGTCTCCACGGCCTGACCGATCAAGCACCGAAACTATGGCACCTCCGAGTTCTAGCACACGTTCAACTCGATGACGATCCCCGAACTCCGATCCAGCAAAGTGTCAGGGAAGAGTTCCGTCAGCACAACGGCGTGGTAACGATCTTGATGTACTACTGCAGCAGGGCTTCGCCTAAGCACCGCTACAATATTATCGAGGACTATGGTGGAAGGGGGCACCGCACACGGCTAAGAATATGATCACGTGGATCAACTTGTATCTCTCTGGGGTGCCCCTGCCTCCGTATATAAAGGCTCAAGGGGGGGGGTGCGGCCGGCCTAGGAGAGGCGCGCCAGGAGGAGTCCTACTCCCTCTGGGAGTAGGATTCCCCCCCCCCCCAATCCTAGTTGGAATAGGATTCGCGGAGGGGGGAAGAGAGAGAGGGAGGCCGGCCCCCTCTCCTTGTCCTATTCGGACCAAGGGAGGGGAGGGGCGCGCGGCGCATGTTTGGCTGCCCCTTCTCTTTTCCACCCCATTATGGCCCATGTAGCTCCCGGGGGGTTCCGGTAACCTCCCGGTACTCCGGTAAAATCCCGATTTCACCCGGAACACTTCCGATATCCAAATATAGGCTTCCAATATATCAATCTTTATGTCTCGACCATTTAGAGACTCCTCGTCATGTCCGTGATCACATCCGGGACTCCGAACAACCTTCGGTATATCAAAATGCATAAACTCATAATATAACTGTCATCGTAACCTTAAGCGTGCGGACCCTACGGGTTCGAGAACAATGTAGACATGACCGAGACACGTCTCCGGTCAATAACCAATAGCGGGTCCTGGATGCCCATATTGGCTCGTACACATTCTACGAAGATCTTTATTGGTCAGACCGCATAACAACATACGTTGTTCCCTTTGTCATCGGTATGTTACTTGCCCGAGATTCGATCGTCGGTATCCCATACCTAGTTCAATCTCGTTACCGGCAAGTCTCTTTACTCGTTCTGTAATACATCATCCCGCAACTAACTCATTAGTTGCAATGCTTGCAAGGCTTTAAGTGATGTGCATTACCGAGAGGGCCCAGAGTTACCTCTCCGACAATCGGAGTGACAAATCCTAATCTCGAAATACGCCAACCCAACATGTACCTTTGGAGACACCTGTAGAGCTCCTTTATAATCACCCAGTTACG
Source organism: Triticum aestivum (assembly GCF_018294505.1). Taxonomy (NCBI): domain Eukaryota; kingdom Viridiplantae; phylum Streptophyta; class Magnoliopsida; order Poales; family Poaceae; genus Triticum; species Triticum aestivum. Next base: position 26,707,712 of record NC_057812.1, read on the forward strand.
TTGTGACGTTTGGTAGCACACAAAGTGTTCCTCTGGCAAACGGGAGTTGCATAATCTCATAGTCATAGGAACATGTATAAGTCATGAAGAAAGCAATAGCAACATACTAAACGATCAGGTGCTAAGCTAATGGAATGGGTCACGTCAATCAGATCAGTCAACTAATGATGTGATCCCATTAATCAAATAACAACTCTTTGTTCATGGTTAGGAAACATAACCATCTTTGATTAACGAGCTAGTCAAGTAGAGGCATACTAGTGACACTCTGTTTGTCTATGTATTCACACATGTATTATGTTTCCGGTTAATACAATTCTAGCATGAATAATAAACTTTTATCATGATATAAGGAAATAAATAATAACTTTATTATTGCCTCTAGGGCATATTTCCTTCAGGCTCGGCCTCTCGCCTAGTGTTTTGTTCCACTCTTGCCGCCCTAGTTTCCGTCATATCAGTGTTATGTTCCCGGACTTTTGCGTTCCTTACGCGGTTGGGTTATAATGGGAACCCCTTGATATTTCGCCTTGATTAAAGCTTTTCCAGCAATACCCAACCTTGGTCTTACCATTTGCCACCTAGCCTCTTTTTCCCTCAGGTTTCCGGAGCCCGCGGGTCATCTTATTTTAAACCCCCCCGGGCCAGTGCTCCTCTTAGTGTTGGTGCAAACTAGAGTCCTGTGCAGCGCCCCCTCAGGGAAACTCGAGGTTTGGTTTTAGTTGTATGGAGCGCTCATCTGAGTGTGCCCTGAGAACGAGATATGTGCAGCTCCTATCGGGATTTGTCGGCACATTCGGGCGGTGTTGCTGGTCTTGTTTTAACCTGTCGAAGTGTCTTGAATTACCGAGATACCGAGTCTGATCGGAACGTCTTAGGAGGAGGTCTATTCCTTAGTTGACCGTGAGAGCTTGTCATGGGCTAAGTTGGGACTCCCCTGCAGGGATTGAACTTTCGAAAGCCGTGCCCGCGGTTATGGGCAGATGGGAATTTGTTAATGTCCGGTTGTAGATAACTTGAACCTTAATTTAATTAAAATGAATCAACTGAGTGTGTTGCCGTGATGGCCTCTTCTCGGCGGAGTCCGGGAAGTGGACACGGTGTTGGAGTAATGTTTGCGCAGGTTGTTCTCTAGCTTCTCGCTCGTGCTTTGCCTCCTCTTCTCGCTCTCTTTTGCGAATAAGTTAGCCACCACACTTGCTAGTCGCTTGCTGCAGCTCCACTCATATATTTACCTTGCCATACCTATAAGCTTAAATAGTCTTGATCGCGAGGGTCCGAGATTGCTGAGTCCCTGTGTCTCACAGATTACTATTACACCAGATGCAGGGCCTGATGATTCCGCTCCAGGAGACGCGTACGAGCTCAAGTGGGAGTTCGACGAAGACTCTCAACGTTACTATGTTTCCTTTCCCGATGATCAGTAGTGGTGCCTAGTTGGGGGTGATTGGGACCGTTGTCGCATGTTGGGTTCTCTTTTATTTTGGCGCCGTAGTCGGGCCATGAGTGTTTGGATGATGTAATGTTATTTATGTACTTGATTGACGTGGCGAGTGTAAGCCAACTATGTTATCTCCCCTTTATTATCATATTACATGGGATGTTGTGAAGATTGCCTAACTTGCGACATATGCCTTCAATGCGATTATGTCTCTAAGTCGTGCCTCGACACATGGGAGCTATAGTCGCATCGAGGGTGTTACACACGTTCTTCGCCGACGACTCCGCCTGGCTTCAGGAGGCTCCGCTCGACGTGGACGCACTCCCTGTCCGCGGGGCAACGCACTTTCACGCGTGCATCCGCGACGTTCTCCTATGGCAACTGTCAACCCCTTACCGGTCGGCTCCTGTGCTGTCCTCCCTCCCCGTTTCCCGCCGGCGCAAGCGCTCCGGTCGCTCGAGACTTCAGCGGCGGGTGAGACACGCGGTGGCCCGTCAGTTGACCATCCCTCAAGTCGCGGCGATCGAGCCCGACGAATCCCTCTACGGCCTGTTCGATCTGTCAACTGGCTCCGCAGAGACCGCATCCGAGTGCTGCAACAGCGATTCGGCGGCGGAGGTTTTGATGGCCGATGGACCACCCAGTCCTCCCGGTTTTCCCCGCACCGACGGAGGCGCAGGCGGAGGCGACCCGTCGCATCCCCATGAGGAATATCTTCCCGAGCCTCTCACGTCGCTGCAGAGGGGAGAACTTCGCCGCCGGAACATGGATGCACTGCACACTCCTATCATTGGAGAAACCCCCGAGGCTTGCGGCTTGGAGGACGCGCGCCTGGCAAATTTGGCCAAGCGTGCTCGACTAGAAAACCTACAACGAGCACTCGACGAGCAGGCGCGACAACGGGTTCTCGAATCCAGTCGACGTCAGCTTTTCCCACCCCCGCAGGTATATCGAACTCCGATTCAGAATTTAGCAGCTGCAGCCCGCATAGGCGAGTCGATTCAGCCTTCCTAGTCGGAGGCTGGCAGAGGCTTGCTGCAGATCAGAGCGTTGCTCCAGGCAGCAGGAGATCAGAATTCCGTTGTTTCTCAGTCGCGAAACAGGATTCACAGCAGATCTGTTGCCACAAACACAGTCCAGTCGGCTCACAGCCCGAGATCGCCCCCGAAGCGTGAGGGTCATGGGGACCGGCGTGACCAGTATGGGAACCATGAACAGTATGAACACCGAGTCGGTCGTGACGATCGGCGTCGAGTGCCCACGCCTCCCCCGAGGAGCGGGTCGTATGTGCCTCGCCAGCAGGATGACAGGCGCACTCATAGTGGTGGGCGAAGGGTTTCAGTCGACCCCAAAGGGCCAGGCTTTGACGCGAGATCCATTCTCGTCCAAGGTTTGGTCGACCGGAACAGGGCTCACCGAGAAGGTCACAACAGAGATGCCCCTACCAACAGCAGAGTGCATGTATCGGGGCCAGAGTGCTTTAGTCGAGCCATCAGGGCCGCTGTAATTCCTCCCAACTTCAAGTTGGCGACTGGAGTCAGTAAGTTCACTGGCGAGTCCAAGCCTGATACTTGGCTTGAAGATTACCGAGTGGCCATCCAGATCGGCGGCGGCAATGATGAAGTGGCCATGAAGCACCCGCCTCTCATGTTAGAGGGCTCGGCCAGAGAGTGGCTGAACCAGTTGGCGCCTAGCAGCATTTACACTTGGGAGGATCTCTCTCGAGTGTTCGTCACCACATTCGAAGGCATGTGCAAGCGACCGACAGGGCTGACGGAACTGCGGTCTTGTGTACAGAAACCAAATGAAACTTTGAGGGATTACATCCAGAGGTGGATCACGTTACATCACTCGGTGAAGAATGTGCCTGACCACCAAGCGGTTTGTGCTTTCAAGGAGGGCGTCAAGTACAGAGAACTGAACTTGAAATTCGGTCGAACCGGAGAGATGTCCCTGAATCGGATGATGGAGATTGCCACCAAGTACGCTAATGGTGAAGATGAGGATCGACTCTGAAGCGGCAAGCTAAAGTCAGTCGCCCAAGAAACCGGAGGGAATTCCAATCGGAAACAGAAGCGGAAAGCCGAGCCAGCTGCTCCCGGGGAAGCCTTGGCCGTAACTCAGGGAAAGTTTAAAGGGAAACCTAAAGGGCCTTGGAACCCCAAAAAGGTTAAAGACCAGGATGGAAATGATGAAGAAAGATGAAGAGGGTAATTTCATTTACCCGAAACATACCACTCGACAGTATCGACTCTTGATCCAACAGTTCCAGGGTAAGCAACCCAAGGGTAAGGAAAAGGAGTCAGACAAAGTCGAGGACAAAGAGGACAGTGACAACGAATACCCTCAAGTCAAATCCACCTTGGTGATTTTTGCTGATGTTGAGAGCAAAAGTCGACTGAAAGTCATCAATCGAGAGGTGAATATGGTTGCTCCGACGACACCAAGCTATCTGAAATGGTCCCAGACTGCCATCACGTTCGACCAGTCTGATCACCCAACGCATATTGCCACCCCTGGGAGGCAAGCTCTGGTGGTCGACCCAGTGGTTGAAGGCACTAGACTGACCAAAGTCCTAATGGATGGTGGCAGTGGTTTGAACATATTGTATGCAGGGACATTGAAAGGGATGGGCATTCCAATGTCCAGACTCAGTGCCAGCAACATGAGTTTCCATGGAGTCATTCCTGGGAAGAAGGCTGAATCACTCGGCCAGATTGCCCTTGATGTGGTTTTTGGTGATTCCAAGAATTACCGGAAAGAGAAGTTGACATTTGAAGTTGTAGACTTCCAGAGTGCCTATCACGCTATTTTGGGCAGGCCGGCTTATGCACGATTCATGGCCCGACCGTGTTATGTGTATCTCAAATTGAAGATGCTTGGTCCCAAAGGTGTGATCACCATTACAGGCAATCGGAAGAAAGCAGAAGAGTGTTTTCAGAAAGGCTCAAAGATTGCTGATGCTCAGATGGCAGTGGTCGAGCTGCAAGAGTACCAGAAGACTGCTGATCCGAGTGAGTTACTACGAGCCAAGAAGCCTGCTTCAGAATCAGCTTTTCAGTCGTCCGGTGAAACGAAGCCAGTTCAGATTCACCCGACCGATCCCAATGCTGCTCCGACTCACGTCTCAACGACGCTCGACTCCAAATAGGAAGAAGCGCTCATCCAGTTCCTTCGTGAGAACTGGGACATCTTCGCATGGAAGCCCTTTGACATGCCGGGTGTTCCCAGGGAGCTGGCTGAGCACCGCCTAAGAGTCGACTCAAAAGTAAAACCTGTCAAGGAACATCTCCGACGGTCCGCCGTCCAGAAGAGAAAGGCTATTGGCGAAGAGGTAGCTCGGCTTTTAGCGGCGGAGTTTATCCGAGAAATCTACCACTCCGAGTGGCTCGCCAATGTTGTCATGGTTCCCAACAAGGACAAGTCACTTCGCATGTGCATTGACTTTAAACATATCAATCGGGCCTGCCCGAAAGATCATTTTCCTCTCCCCCGCATCGACCAGATAGTCGACTCGACTGCGGGATGTGAGTGACTGTCTTTTCTAGACGCCTATTCTGGGTACCATCAGATCCGTCTTGTATGGACCTGATGAGATTAAACAGCTTTCATCACCCCATTCGGGTGCTTCTACTATGTTACCTTGCCATTCGGCCTCAAGAATGCCGGAGCCACGTTCATGAGGATGATTCAGAAGTGTTTACTCACCCAAATCACTCAGAATGTGGAGGCATACATGGATGATATTGTGGTTAAGTCACGGAAGGGTTCCGACCTGCTGACTGACCTTGCTGAAACCTTTGACAACCTCAGGAGGTATGATATCAAGCTCAATCCATCAAAGTGCACATTCGGAGTTCCAGGCGGAAAGCTACTCGGTTTTCTCGTTTCCGAACGGGGAATCGACGCCAATCCTGAAAAAATTGGTACTATACTCCGGATGAAGCGTCCTGTGCGTGTGCATGACGTCCAGAAGCTTACAGGTTGCTTGGCCGCTTTGAGTCGATTCATCTCTCGTCTCGGTGAAAAGGCATTGCCTCTTTACCGACTGATGAAGAAGTCTGACAAGTTCGAGTGGACTCCGGAAGCAGATGCAGCATTTGCAGAGCTCAAACCTCTACTCTCCACACAGCCGGTGCTTGCTGCCCCAATTAGCAAGGAGCCTTTACTGCTTTACATTGCTGCCACAGGACAAATTGTCAGTACAGTACTTACGGTCGAGCGGGAAGAAGAAGGAAAGGCCTTCAAAGTTCAGCGCCCAGTATATTATATTTCTGAAGTCTTGACCCCATGGAAGCAAAGATACCCTCATTATCAGAAGCTCGTATATGGGATTTACATGACTACAAAGAAAGTTGTCCACTACTTCTCTGATCATTCCATTACAGTCGTCAGCGACGCTCCGTTGTCAGAGATCTTGCACAACAGAGATGCAACTGCTCGAGTGGCCAAATGGGCGATTGAACTCCTCCCCCTAGATATCAAGTTTGAGGCAAAGAAAGCTATCAAGTCCCAAGCAATTGCAGATTTCATCGCCGAGTGGATTGAACAGCAACTTCCGACTCAAGTTCACTCGGAGCACTGGACCATGTTCTTCGATGGATCTAAGATGCTGAATGGTTCCGGTGCTAGGGTAGCATTGGTTTCCCCCCGAGGAGATAAGCTCAGATATGTTCTCCAGATTCACTTTGATTCCTCCAATAATGAAGCAGAATATGAAGCACTTTTGTATGGGTTGTGCATGGCCATTTAACTCGGCGTCCGTCGCCTCATGGTCTATGGCGACTCAGATTTGGTGGTTAATCAGGTGATGAAGGAGTGGGACGTCAGAAGTCCAGCTATGATCGGTTATTGTAATGCAGTAAGAAAGTTAGAGAAGAAATTCGAGGGGTTAGAGCTTCATCACATCCCCTGACTAAAAAATCAAGCATCTGATGATTTGGCAAAGATAGGCTCCAAGAGAGAAGCCATCCCCAACAATGTGTTTTTGGAACACATCCACTCGCCGTCAGTCCAAGAAGATCCTTTTATAGATGAAGTCCCGCAGCCAAAGAGTGCCACGGATCCGACTGAAGTCGAAATTCCAGCGGTGGTCGACCTAATCATGGAAGTCTTGGCAATCACCCCCGACTGGATGATACCGTACATCGCGTATATCCCGAGGAAGGAACTCCCGGATGACGAGGAAGAGGCTCGACAGATCGTCCGTCGATCCAAGGCCTTCACAGTCATAAAGGGACAGTTGTATAGAGAAAGCGCGACTGGAGTCGATCAGAAGTGTATAACACCAGAAGAAGGTGAGATAATCCTTGATGAGATCCACTCGGGGACCTGTGGTCACCATGCGTCCTCTCGGACCATTGTGGCTAAAGCATACCGAGCGGGTTTTTATTGTCCAAGAGCAAATGAAATGGCAAAAGAGATAGTCGACAAGTGTGAAGGGTGCCAGTTCTACTCCAACATGTCGCACAAACCCGCATCAGCCCTAAAGACCATTCCACTCGTCTGGCCCTTCGCTGTTTGGGGGTTGGATATGGTTGGTCCACTGAGAACAGGCAGGAGCGGTTTCACACATGTGCTTGTGGCAGTCGACAAGTTTACCAAATGGATTGAAGCCAAGCCTATCAAGAATCTTGATGCTTGCACTGCCATCAGTTTCGTCAGGGAGTTAACATTCAGATATGGGGTCCCGCATAGCATCATCACTGACAATGGGTCAAACTTTGATTCAGACAAGTTCAGAGATTTTTGTGCCTCTCAAGGCACACGAGTCGACTACGCATCGGTCGCCCACCCCCAGTCGAATGGGCAAGCAGAAAGGGCAAATGGTCTGATTCTCAAAGGACTAAAACCTCGGCTGATGCGTGATCTCAAGCACGCAGCAGGTGCATGGGTCGACGAGCTTCCGTCAGTTCTGTGGGGATTGAGGACCACCCCGAATAGGTCGACTGGAAGAACCCCGTTCTTTCTAGTTTATGGAGCGGAAGCAGTACTGCCGAGTGATCTACTTCACAATGCACCCCGAGTCGAGCTTTACACCGAAGATGAAGCAGAACAAGCCCGGCAAGACGCAGTCGACCTCCTGGAAGAAGAAAGAGAAATGGCTATGATCCGATCGACCATTTATCAGCAAGACTTACGTCGGTTCCATGCCAGAAATGTGAAGAGTCGAGCCTTCCAAGGAGATTTGGTCCTCCGAGTGGATCAACCGAAACCACACAAGCTCGCTCCTACTTGGGAAGGCCCCTTCATCGTCACCAAAGTCCTCCACAATGGAGCGTATCATCTTTACAATGTCGATCGCCAGATCGATGAGCCACGAGCCTGGAATGCGGAGCTACTCCGCCCCTTTTATACCTAAATTCTCACTCGGATGAGATGTAATAAGAAAAACTCCTGTAGTTTACTTATCAAAGACAAGAGCATTATAATTTTCCCAGTGATTATTATTGTTTTTTGTTTGCGTAAGAAATCCCCCAGTGGGTGGCTTAGCTGCGAATCCGCTTCGCCTAAGTTTGTAAAAACAGTTTCCTACCGAGTGGCGAGCCAGCCTCCCACTCGGGGGGCTTAGCTACAGTCTAGTACTCGCCTAAGTTCTCCCACTCAGAGACTTAGCTGCAGTCAGGCACTCGCCTAAGTTTGAAAAAATCCTACCGAGTGGAGAGCAATCCTCCCACTCGGGGGCTTAGCTGCAGTCCAGTACTCGCCTAAGTTCTCCCACTCAGAGACTTAGCTGCAGTCAGGCACTCGCCTAAGTTTGAAAAATCCTACCGAGTGGAGAGCAATCCTCCCACTCGGGGGCTTAGTTGCAGTCCAGTACTCGCCTAAGTTCTCCCACCTAGAGACTTAGCTGCAGTCAGGCACTCGCCTAAGTTTGAAAAAACCCTACCAAGTGGAGAGCAATCCTCCCACTCGGGGGCTTAGCTGCAGTCCAGTACTCGCCTAAGTTCTTCCACCTAGAGACTTAGCTGCAGTCAGGCACTCGCCTAAGTTTGAAAAAACCCTATCGAGTGAAGAGCAATCCTCCCACTCGGGGGCTTAGCTGCAGTCCAGTACTCGCCTAAGTTCTCCCAAACACATCTCAATCCTCAAGGACGACGAGGGGCAGGTCGACTGCCACCTTCTCCTAGAGAGCTTCGCCACAAATACAATGCGATTCATCCCGCTCTAGAGTAACGAAGTACGGGTCGACTGCCCCCCCACCCTTCTCCTGGAGAGCTTCGCCACAAATACAATGTGCGCTCCATCCCACTCTGCAGTAACAGGGTGTGGGTCGACCGCCGCCCGCCCCTGGGGAGCTTCGCCACAAATACAAGGCATGGGTCGACTACTTCCCCCTCCTTCGGAGCTGTGCTGCGAATACATAAAGTTGTCTCGAATAAAGGTTGTGTTCACTCAGCAGGAGATTCATAAAGATATTCAACGGTAAACCAAGTTCAGATAAAATCCTAAAGGTTCTGGATCACGGATCGAGGTACTCGGGCATGTGACCCGAAAAGTTTAACGGTTACAAAAACCACTCGGCATTCCGAGGCAAATTTAAGGTGGGACATAAAAGTTTGTTCACTCCGCGGGAGGAGGGCTGGCAGGCTCAACGAACTCATCCAGGTCGACGCCGTCGGCTATCCGAGTGGCTGCAGCGATGAAAGTCTCCATAAAGGTTCAAAAGTCATGCTTCTGGGTGTTGGCGATCTTGATTGCTGCCAGCTTGTCTTGTCGCACCTCCTTGCAGTGGACACGAACCAAAGACAGAGCCACATCAGCGCCGCACCGAGCAGAAGACTTCTTCCACTCCTGCACTCGGTCAGGGATTCCGCTAAGATGAGTCATCAGAGACTCGAGATCATTTTGGAGCGTAGCCTCTGGCCAAAGTGTCGGGTCGATCCGTGACATGATGACCTTCAGTCGAGCCAAGTAGTCCACGGCACCGTCAATGGGAGATTCCAGTCGGAGCAAATTCATGTCAGCTTCATCTTTCACGGGAGAGTTGATTGGATCCAAACCTGGTTCGATCCGCCCAGTCTCCTCTTCAAAGTTCTGGCAAAACTCTGCATTCACGATCCAAGGATAAGTCAATTTTCATACACTGAGTCGACACAAAAAAATCAGTTGGAACTAAATGTGCACCTTCAAGCTTGATATACAACTTCTTGGCAAGGCTCCTCAAGTAGCTCTCCAGATCGTCCCTCCTGCGAGCAATGCCTTCCATCTTTTCGTTCAGGTTGAGGTTATCCTTCTTCCAGCGTGTACACTCCCTGTTGGCTTCATTCAGAGCGGTCTTCAGCCTGGTATTCTCTTCTTCTAACTGGCCGACCGAAGCCAGCTTCTGTTCGGCCAGAGCGGTCTTGTCATCAGCCTCCTTACGGGCAGCAGCCAAGTCCTGATCCTTTTTTGCCAGAGATTCTCTCAGTTTTTCTGCAAAGAAATGATGATTGATTCGGAAATAGCAGAAGGGTACTCAAGCCTAAAACTAACCAGTCGACAAAATAGTCTTACCTGCGGCGCCGTCTCTGGCCTTTTGCAGCTCTGTCCTGGCCAGCTCCAGATCAAGGTTCAGTTGAATCTGCTGCTTCTCCAAGTCAGCAAAGCGAGCTCCAAGATCGCAAGATTTCTGAAGTCAAAGGGGAGAAGTTATTTTACAGCGAAAAACAACAAAGGCAATAAATACTAAGACTACAGTCGACTGCCAGCGGTCCACCATAGCCTCGGGACTACACCCAGTGGGTGCACTTAGCGTGCCCCCACCGGTTATGACCCCACTCGACCGGCCCGCCGAAGTTGAGTCCAAAAAAAAGAGAGAGAAAGAACTCAGACTACAGTCGACTGCCAGCAGTCCACCGTAGTCTCGGGGACTACACCCAATCGGTGCACTCAGCGTGCTCCCACCGGTTCTGATCCCACTCGACCAGATCGAGTGGAAGAGACAAACTATACAATCGACAAAATACTAAGACTACAGTCGACTGCGAGCAGTCGACCGTAGTCTCGGGGACTACACCCAGTGGGTGCACTCAGCGTGCCCCCACTAGTCCAAGAATTCAATTGACGCACCCAGTGGGTGTGTAGATGCAAAGATTTTCGGAAAGACTCTTCAGGTAGCATATCCTAACAGAACAAGCGGCAACCAACTAATCTGAACGTTACTCTGGGGGGCCGAGCTGGCATCATAGGCGGCTTGGCTGCCGTCCCGCACCGCCTTCATCTTCTCCATCATAATGCCCGCTTGACGAATGGCTTCCCTAGCAGCATTCACCTCGTCCTCCGGGACACGATGGGTCGCAAAAATTGAAGGCGGGTCGACAGGGGCCTGAGCAGTTGATGAAGAAGGCAAAGCACTCGACAGCGGCTCAGCGAAGGTAACAGGACCCCGATTGACGTTGCTAGTGTCCTGAACAACTGGTTTCGCCCTCGGCGTCGTCTATAGCGCCCCGCTTGTAGGAGCTCGCCTGTTCTTCCTCGTCAAAGGCCTCTCGGGCTCTCCTTCATCATCAGGGAGGTCAATAATGTTGGGAGCTGTGCAAGGTTCAAATTGCCAAAAGCACGTCACCCGGTGATGCACGATACAGTTGAATCGACCAAAAAAAGATAGTATGGCAGAAATCATACCCGGATTAGAAGTGACCGCATCCTCCATCGCCTCATCATCATCCCTGTAAGCTGATGTTCCGGAAGTGGTAGCGCTAACAATTCCAAAGTTCGTCCAGTTAAAACAAGAAAAACAAACAGCGCGGAGCGTCGAGTGAATACAAGGAGAGACACTCACGCGGAGGCGACAGGGATATCGATCTTGATCTTTGGCAGCGTCTTCCGAGTGTTCGGCTCTGCAACTTTGTGGTGCTTTGGCGCCTTCTCAGTCGGGGTTGGTGAAGAGATCCGAGGGCGCTTCGAAGACTGACCAGCCGGAGCAGTTTCCTTGTCGCGAGCACTCGGCCGTTCTTGGTCAAGCTTGGATCGCCTCTCCCTGCGAGGAGGCGACTCGACTTCTTCTCCAGCGCTTGAGTCATCGCTCCCTCTGTCCCCTTCACCATTGGAAGCCCCCTCGCCACTTTCGCCGCCACTCGCCTCGCCCTCCAGAGCTTGCTCTTGCTCCCCGTTGGGCATGGAATACATTTCAATAATGGCCTGAAAGAAAGCAGGGAGAACAAAGTCAGTCGATGCAATACAGACGGCTGCGCGAGTGAACTCATATTTCAAGCAAAAACTCAGAATTAGACCTGCTCGGGTGCGTGGGACTGGTCGAATGGAGGGACTCTCCTGGCTCCCCTGGGATTGTCCTTATTCCCGGTAATGCCAGACAGCCACTTCTCCAGCGTGTCGTCGTCGACCTCCTCCGGGTGGATCGGAGTGGAGTCTTCAAGACCCAAATACATCCACATCGGATGGTCTCGGGCTTGGAGAGGCTGGATGCGCCGCTGAAGGAAGACCTCCAAGAGATCCATACCAGTGACCCCGTCGCGAATAAGTTGGACCACTCGGTCGACCAGCACCTGCACATGCTCCTTCTCCTCCGGGAGCACCTTCGAAGGGGAGGGTTTTTCCACTCGGTCCATGATAAAAGGAGGGAGGCCATTCGATTGCCCTGGCGTCGACTGGTCTTTGCAGTAGAACCAAGTCGACTGCCATCCACGAACTGAATCGGGGAGAATCATGGCTGGAAAGGAGCTTTTTCCCCTCGTTTGGAGGCCAAGACCCCCACACATCTGGATCACTTGGGTCCTCTCGTCACTCGGATTAGCCCTTTTCACTGTCTGGGAGCGAAAAGTGAAGATATGCTTGAAAAGACCCCAGTGAGGTCGACAACCCAAGAAGTTCTCACACAAGGAAATGAACGCGGCAAGATAAACGACTGAGTTGGGGGTAAAATGGTGGAGTTGAGCCCCAAAGAAGTTCAGAAACCCCCGGAAGAAATGATGGGGAGGCAAGGAAAACCCACGGTCGACGTGGGTGGCAAGAAGAACGCGCTCACCCTCCCGAGGCTGCAGCTCAGATTCCTTCCCCGGAAGCCGCGCCGCATCGTAGGGGATCAGCCCCCCTTCAGCCAAGTCATCGAGGTCGTCTTGGCAGATCCTCGAGTGGATCCAGTCGCCCTGGATCCAGCCCTTCGGCAGGCCAGACCGCGAGGAAGATCCGCCCCGGCTGGTCGCCTTCCCCTTCGACTTCGCCGTCGCCTTCTTGGCCCACTCCAGAGCCGCTGTCTTCTCCCTCCCCATTGTCGCCGGCGAGGCGCGTGCGGTGCGGTGGTGTTAGGGCGAGAGCGAGCGTGGCGGAGGGACGTGAGGGAGAGAAGAGGTAATGGGATGCATTGCTCGGGGGACTCCGGTCCAGGCGCTTTATATCAGGCCGCTCCTGAGTGGCTGACGGGTAGGCCCAGGCGGCCCTGTCAAATCCCGCAACGACCGCACGAGTGATACGTGGCGAAAAAGGTGGCGCAGGGATCGAGGCGGCTCCGCTCTATCTCGTCTGATTACTGCGGCCTCCCCCGTCTCGCGCGCTTCCCAAAATTCGGATCCCACTAAATCCGCGGGCAGCGAATAACTTGTCAGACCAAGGATTTCCTCCACACCATCAATCGGAGCCTTACAAGTAAAGAAACCCACTCGACGAGGAATTAAGAATGGATCAAGGCGACTGGAAAGGAAGTTGCTACCATCACTCAGGCCCGTTGATCTGAAACTAGATATGCTCATGACATGAAAAACGAGTTGGAGAAGCTCTCAAATCCTTCCCCACTCAAACCTCGATCCATTCGGGGGCTAATGATGAAGCTATGTACCTAGGGTAGGGTCATGGACCTGTCCTACCTACCCTACCCGAGGACATCTCTAGAAAAAATCACCTTTCAATCGACTTGAAGGTGTTCCACTCGACAGACTCGAAGACACTCGACAGACTCGAAGACACTCGACCAATATCCAACCACTCGACAGCTAGGAGACCTAAAGTCACTCCGCACGCTAACGGTCGGTCATTAAATAGCTTTTTATGGTCATCATAGCACTTTATTACTAGCGTTACCAGTAACGCCTCGCCTTAATGAACATTGAACCCTTGGTAACGTGGGCTGGCCGGGGGCCTGGCGCACTCTATATAAGCCACCCCCCTCCGAGACAAGGGTTCGGACCTCTGTAACTCATACACGCATAATCCAGTCGACCGCCTCCGGGCTCAGAGACGTAGGGCTATTACTTCCTCCGAGAAGGGCCTGAACTCGTAAACCTTGCGTTCTTACAACTTCTCCATAGCTAAGATCCTGCATCTCCATACGTACCCCCCTACATCACTGTCAGGCTTAGAACCACGACACCACCCAGATGGGATCTGGGGGCTGCCGCCGCCCCTAGGTAGGGAACCCTAGGTGGGGGCGCAGCCCCTTCCCTCCCCCTATATATAGTGGAGGTTTTGTGGCTTCCCAACACACGAGTTTCTCTCCCTCTTGGCACAGCCCTACCCCTCTCCCTCCTCGTCTCTTGCAGTGCTTGGCGAAGCCCTGCTGGCGTGCAACGCTCCTCCACCATCACCACACCATCGTGCTACTGCTGGACGGAGTCTTCCCCAACCTCTACCTCTCTCCTTGCTGGATCAAGGCGCGGGAAACGTCACCGGGCTGTACGTGTGTTGAACGCGGATGTGCCGTTGTTTCGGCGCTTAGATCGCAATCGACCGTGATCTGAATCACTACGTGTACGACTCCACAAACCGCGTTCTTGTAACGCTTCCGCATTGCGATTTTCAAGGGTATGAAGATGCACTCCTCTCTCTCTCTCTCGTTGCTAGTCTCTCCATAGATTGATCTTGGTGATGCGTAGAAAATTTTAAATCTCTGCTACGATCCCCAACAGTTGGATCGTAAGGGCGCAGGGATGTCGAGATGAAAAACTGGTTGAGGAAGGAGAGCACGGCGCAGGATGCCATGCCCATCGCCCACATCCGGAAGGTGAGGACAGGAGTGTCCGGGTCGTCGCCCACGGGGACCGTCAGCGCCACCTACTCGATCGGCGGGAGCAGAGGTGCGTGCGTCGAGGGAGCAGCGACGGTGAGCTTACGGAGTGGGGACGAAAATGTTTTACGGAATCATGGTTCAGCCGAACCTACGCTCGACACCGTTGATTTCTAGACACTATTTATGAGGATCCATGTATGGTTGATTAAAAAATGCAGTTGCCGTGCATGTCTATTTATGAGAATTCATGCATGGTTGATTAAAAAATGTAGTTGACATGCATTTCACAGATCCACATGTAGTAGGATGTTAAATCATATGGCATAGACCATAGGTTCGGCTGAACCATGGTTCAGAATCACATCTCTCAAGCGGGGAGGTGATGCCGCCGCCATGGCCGCAGTGCCGGAGCTCCCACTCCTGCTGCCCCTCCTCCTTTGCTTCTCGGTGGGGCTGGGAGGAGGACGCCATGGCTGTTAGCACGGGTCGAGCCGGAGACGGGGCCCATCGACGAGGATGGCCGCGGCGTCAATGATGGAGGAGAGTTGGAGTGTTGATGGGTGTGGGTGCGGAGGGTTCACCGGCGGCGGAAAAAAGGAGGCTTTAGAGGGATGGTCAGGACGATGGAGGTGGCCCTGGAAGGCAGGACGAACATGACAGCTGCCCTGGAAGGCAAAATATGATGGTTCGACTGGTGGCAGAGGGTGGGGCGACAGTGGAGGTGGCGTTGCCAGTAACGGGGAAGACATGAAAAAAATTGAATAACGCGAGCAAAAAATTTAGGTAACTTACAAATAGCCAATCATTTTTTCTCGAGATGCTGCATCAAAGAGGGAATGTTGCACCACAACGGGGAAGACATGTGGATGCTAGCACTGGCGTGTACAAAGGAGGGAATGTTCTTGCTAAGCCGTCCGGGACGTCGATTTCTTTAAGAGGGAGTGTATGTGACATCTCAGCTTAATAGGAATGATATACAACTCATATCAATAAGGTGCACCCTTTTTTTTTCTAGGAGCCAATCCGAAAGGAATCTCAAAGTTAAGCGTGCTTGGCAAAGTGCGCAGAAAAGACTGATGTTGGTCTGTGAGGCTAGTCTATATCCCAAGTGCAACGGTCAGAAACCGATGGGTTTGGTCGGGCGTTATAGTACGTGTCGAGGATGGCAGCCTCTTGTTCTTCTCTACGAGTTCTTTGTTTCCACGAAATGCTAACCATTTTTCATTTTAGGCCAGGGCATGAAATAATAATAATACACTAGTAGAAAAGCGGGCAAAGGTCCAGGCCGGGTCAGCCCATTAGTCCTGGTTTAGTCACGAACCGAGACTAATGTGAGCATTGGTCCCGGTTCGTGCGGCTAAGGCATTAGTCTCGGTTCACCTGAGCCCTTTAGTCCCGGTTTGAGGCACGAACCGAGGCTAAAGGGTGTGATGCCCTTTAGTCCCGGTTTGTGTCTCAAACCGGGACTAAAGGTCCCATTTTCAAACTCTACCCACCCCACACCCCCCATGGATCGCCTTTTTTGTTTCAAAAAAATCAAAAGAAAATGATAAAAACTTCAAAAAATAAAATCCTTCGAGAGGTAGTTATATTACTACATCTACTAGTTAGGAAAATTTAAAAACTTAAATTTGGACATGTTTTGCAAAAAATGTAGGGAAAATGTAAAACGGGTATAACTTTTGCATACGATGTCGGAAAAAAACATATAATATATCAAAATGTTCAGCATGAAAATCCACTTCTGATTTTGACCGCCTATGGCTTGTTTGCAAATTTTTAGAATCCTCAAATTCTAAAAGGAAGGAAAAAAGTTATGCTCAAATTTCAGTTTTTTTGAATTTTTGTTAAATCTGGTCAAACTATGGTCAAACTACTTATTCAAGAAGTATTAGTGTTACTAAATAATTATTCAAGAATATTAGTGTTACTAAATAATTATTTAAGTTTTTTTGAATTTTGGTCAAATATGGTCAAACTGTGGTCAAACAATGGTCAAACTACTTATTCAAGAAATATTAGTGTTACTAAATAATTATTGTTTTTTAGAACAATAGTTTCAAACTCAAACGGTGAAATGTGTGACTTCATGCTCAAGCTAAATTCCGGAGGGTTAATAGGATTGACATCTTACTATTGTCAGGAAAACAACAAGTGCAGACTTAGAAACGAGGGAGAATAGAACCCGAAAGTTAAGCGTGCTTAGGCTGGAGTAGTGAGAGGATGGGTGACCGTTCGAAAAGTTAGATGATTTGGAATGATGAGGGGTGATTAGAGATTAAAGGTTAAATTGAGCAGTGATGAGGGGTGATTAGAGATTAGGGGTTAAAATAATTTAGAAATTTGAAAATAAAAAAATCAAAAAAAAAATCAAAAATTTACTTTAGTACCGGTTGGTGTTACCAACCTGGACTAAAGGTGGACCTCCAGGCAGCGGCCACGTGAAGGCCCTTGTGAACCAGGACTAAAGGCTCTTTATCTACTAGTGATACAAAGATAGAAGAATCTGAAATCCAAAGGCTGTGTCGGGCCGAAAGATACTTTCCGAGCTATACACTCTAAGCGTGCACATAAAGGCGGCGACACGCGTAAAATTCACGTGTGAACATCAAGTGGAGTCTCTGATTCCTTTTCAGAAAAAGAAAACATGGATCTTAACTATTCCTGTCACTAAAACCATACATCAATTTCTATGGCCTAGTAGATTTCCTCAGGTTTCAAGTCACATCATCAATTTCTATCCTATTAATTTGAGTCGCACATTATACACCTGGAGGTAAAACAAATGGAGCTGTCGGTTTACTTAGAATCTCAATGAATATGCGGCGCCATCGCCAAGAGGGGGAGAGGGAATCTGAGCCAGGTACGCAGCCAGCGGGTAGCCAATCGCCAAGGAGTGGCACCGGCGTTGCGACATCAGTGGGC
The DNA here is from genome assembly GCF_018294505.1 of Triticum aestivum. Taxonomy (NCBI): domain Eukaryota; kingdom Viridiplantae; phylum Streptophyta; class Magnoliopsida; order Poales; family Poaceae; genus Triticum; species Triticum aestivum. The sequence continues at coordinate 26,725,018 of NC_057812.1, forward strand.
ACTACCAATCAACGTATGTGACGTCTTCCTTCACAGTCGTCCTATTCTGGCAGATATGACATGCTAGATCCGAAACCAACGAGGGCCACTCGATGGACGGCAAGATGGCTTGTTTAGTTGGATCGTAGGGCGCAGGATGTCGAGATGAAAAAATCAAACCGTGATATTATCAGCTCGTGCCATATGCTTCACTCACCGTGGTCAGCTGCTCGAGGGCAAGGATTAGTAATTATTAGCAGCAACCATGCACGCATGAATGATGAATCTCATTGCCCAGGGGATCAGGTGGTTGAGTTAGTTTGTGTACTGACAGGACGGAGCCATCTCCGCCACGGGCCACGTTCCCGGCCAGGTTCACTGGTGAAAATCATGTGGGGTAGCCTCACTCCAGATGTATATCTACCTGTTTTTTTTCCAGCAATTGCTCTTCATAAGTTGTCTGAAACAATAGATAATTGTGATTTCACCAAGTTGTCTGAAAATAAGTTCCGCGTCGGTCAATTCCGTGCAACACTGAGCTAACGACGGGGAAATTGTGTCGCTTGTGGAGGGAAGTCTGGAGCAAGCTGAGGATGGGGACGACATGGATGACTGCAACATCACCGGTGGAAGATAGTCTCAAGGTTCGTCTGTGCGGGTGCTGCGTGGGAGAAGAGCAAGGTTTAGAGGGATGGTCAAGACGATGGAGGAGGTGGCTATGGAAGGCGGGACATTAGAGAACAGCCGCGAGTGGAGGGATACGATGGTTTCATTACTAGAGGAGGGCGGGTCGATAGTGGAGAACAGGAGGTGACGATGGTGGCAATGGGGTAGACATGAAGACCCTCTAGCAAAAAAAGAGGGTAACTTATAAATAACCAGTCCCTCTTTTTTGAAATTTCTATATGAGTCATCCGTGTGTGTTATTTTTAATGTTTATTTAGGTCGTGCTTTTTTTACACTGGGGCAAATAATGGTAAATAAATTTGTCTAACCAAAAATTGTCTTTTCTTAACTATTCCCAGATATAAATAAGCTTGGCCCAAAAGAATTTACGCATGGCCTTTTCCTCGTGAAACCCGACACTTTTGTGTGTGAGTCTGTATGTACGTGTCAATGTCTCAAGGATGGTAGCTTCTTGTTCTTCTCTACGAATTCTTTGCTTCCACGAAATGCTAATCATTTTTCCCGTAAAAAAGAAAGAAATGCTAATCATTTTTTCATTTGTTGCCAAGGACATGAAATAATAAAGTTTTTTTATTTTTGGCGAGAACATGAAACGATAATACAAAGATAGACGAAACCAAAATCCAAGGCGGAATGTTACTTTCCGAGCTAGCTATATATACACTCCAAGAGTGAACAGAGAGGCGGCGACACGCATAAAATTCACGTGTCAACATCAGGTGGAGTCGCAAACCAACCTGTGGTTGGATGGTTAGGACGACAGTGATATTCCAACCCACCGATCTAGAGGGACTGAAACTCGGCCCCCGCGTGGCCTACCCCAGGCGACATGGGCGGCAGCCCCCAACCACACCGCCGCCGGCTCCCCTCCTCCAGCTACCCCTTCGCCGCCGCCGGAGGCCACCACCGGGCGAAGCCCGCGCCGTGGCGACGGCGGCGGGATCTCCATCCGTGGCGCAGCTCCCCTCGCGCGGGGCCCCGCGGCCCGCGGCCGCCTCCTGATGGTTCATCGGCGCCCCTCCCGGTAGCCTGGCGGCCGGCGGCACTTCTCCTCGTCGCGGATCCGGTGGATCCCCCCGCCCTCACCCCCCCCGCACCCCATTGTGGCCGTCCCGGCAGCGTCAGATCTGGCGCCGCCTCCGCAGTCCCTCCCCGCCGTTGTCACCGGTGCTGGCCTGGCGCGGCGCGTCCCCTCCCTCTCCCCCGCCCTCTCCCGCGCTCCATCTCGCCTGGCTACCCCCTGGCCCTGGCTGGCCATCGTCCTCCCGGCTGCAGGGCCTTGTCCCGGCCGTGCCTCCTCTCTGGTTGGCCGCGGTGGGGCTGATGTCCCCTTGGCCTCCGGCTGTCCGGCGTCTTCCCGGCAGCGGAGCCTCGTCTCAGGCTCCCAACCATGCCTCCCCCTTGGCCTGGTTGTGGTGTGCTGTGGGTGTTGGGGAACGTAGTAATTTCAAAAAAAAATCTACGCACACGCAAGATCATGGTGATGCATAGCAACGAGAGGGGAGAGTGTAGTCTACGTACCCTCGTAGACCGAAAGTGGAAGCGTTAGCACAACGCGGTTGATGTAGTCGTATGTCTTCACGATTCGATCGATCAAGTACGGAACGAACGGCACCTCCGAGTTCTCCACACGTTCAACTCGATGACGTCCCTCGAACTCCGATCCAGCCGAGCTTTGAGGAAGAGTTTCTTCAGCACGACGGCGTGGTGACAATGATGATGTTCTACCGACGGAGGGCTTCGCCTAAGCACCGCTCCGATATGACCGAGGTGGATTATGGTGGAGGGGGGCACCGCACATGGCTAAGAGATCAAGAGATCAATTGTTGTGTCTTTGGGGTGCCCCCTGCCCCCGTATATAAAGGAGTGGGGGAGGGGGAGGGCCGACCCTCTCTATGGCACGCCCTAGGGGAGTCCTACTCCCACCGGGAGTACGATTCTCCCTTTCCTAGTAGAACTAGGAGCCCTTCCATGTAGTAGGAGTTGGAGGGAAGGAAAGGGAAGGGAAAAGGAGAAGGAAGGAAGGAGGCGCCCCCCTCCCTAGTCCAATTCGGACCAGCCCATGGGGAGGGGTGCGGCCACCATTTGAAGCCTTTCTCTCCTTTCCCGTATGGTCCATTAAGGCCCAATACGAATTCCCGTAACTCCCCGGTACTCCCAAAAATACCCGAATCACTCAGAACCTTTCCGATGTCCGAATATAATCGTCCAATATATCGATCTTTACGTCTCGACCATTTCGAGACTCCTCGTCATGTCCCCGATCTCATCCGAGACTCCAAACTCCTTCGATACATCAAAACACATAAACTCATAATATAACCATCATCGAACTTTAAGCATGCGGACCCTACGAGTTCGAGAACTATGTAGACATGACCGAGACACTCTCCTGTCAATAACCAATAGCGGAACCTGGATGCTCATATTGGCTCCTACATATTCTACGAAGATCTTTATCGGTCAAACCACATAACAACATACATTGTTCCCTTTGTCATCGGTATGTTACGTGCCCGAGATTCGATCGTCGCTATCTCAATACGTAGTTCAATCTCGTTAGCGGCAAGTCTCTTTACTCGTTCCGTAACACATCATCCCGCAACTAACTCATTAGTTGCAATGCTTGCAAGGCTTATAGTGATGTGCATTACCGAGTGGGCCCAAGGATACCTCTCCGACAATCGGAGTGACAAATCCTAATCTCGAAATATGCCAACCCAACAAGTACCTTCGGAGACACCTGTAGAGCACCTTTATAATCACCCAGTTACATTGTGACGTTTGGTAGCACACAAAGTGTTCCTCCGGTAAATGGGAGTTGCATAATCTCATAGTCATAGCACTAGTAGAAAAAGGGTCAAACGTGAAGCACATTAGTGCCGGTTTGAATTAGAGCCGGCACTAATGTGTACATTAGTGCCGGTTCGTGGCGGCGATCAATAGTACCGGTTCGTGGCGAACCTTTAGTACCGGTTCATGCCACGAACCGGTACTAAAGAGGCTGCATCAGCCTGCGGTCAGGCTATGCCCCCACCATCACCATTTAGTGCTGGTTCTTACCATGAACCGGTACTAATGAGGTTATGGCAAGCTGTTTTTAGTCCCACCTCGCCAAGAGAGAGGCAGTATGAGCGGTTTATAAGCCGTGAGTGCACAGACAATGACGAAGAGTTGCAATGCTCACCTACATGTTGATTAGCTTCAAGCCTTGTGGAATAGCATAGATTGCACTGAGCTATGTGCAGTGCAGTCTACACTATTCCGAATGGTTTGAAGCAAATTAACCAGCATTGCACCTCTTTTTTATTTTTAATAACTTATTTAAACTCCGGACTTCTTTTGTGTTCAGTATGCAGCATTTAAAGCGACGTCATCAATTTCCAACATGTTCTGACATCATTTGTTGTTTTTCGGTCATTTACCTAATTGTTTAGAGAGCTAAATGACCGTGAAATTGAAAATCACTACAAAATGAATCCTGAAAATGTTGAAACTTGGCATGGTATCATCATATCACCCGCATAGCATGCGCGAAAGAGTAGAGAGGGTCACGGCAAAAACTGGACGCACTTCGTGTACAAACTGGACAAACTCTTTCCGAGTATCAGGGTTTCGGAGTCCGGAGTGGGTACTAATGTGCATCCCACCAATCAGGAAGAATCACACGGATCGTGTGTTTCTTTCTAGCTCTTGCGAGTCGTTGGATCAAGGGTGTGTTTCTTCCTAGCTCATGTGAGTCGTTGGATCGAAACTACCACAATCACTTTGTGAGCCAGACGACCCTATATATAGCTAGCCCACCTCTCGCCTTCCCTGCATAAGTCTTTCAGTTCATCGACTGCATACATCTACCAGTTCATCGACTGAATACAAATCATTCAGATTCGCCATCATACGTCCAACCGTGCATTTGATATGCATATATATGCATCATGAGCCACGGTTGGGCTGTATGATGGCGATACCGATTGGTTTGTTCTAGATCCGACATAAAAGGTTTGATACAACTTCTTTTTTGTGACATAAGAGCTATCTCTCCTCCTACCTATTTTAGTTACACAACTACCTATTTGTGCCAAATTTTCACTTTTGCTGTTGCTCTTGCATCATAAGCATCCATGTTAACTGGACTTACAAGTAATGCAATTTAACCAAACTATCTTGTGATCTTCGCCAAGAGAGAGGCAGTATGAGCGGTTTATAAGCCGTGAGTGCACAGACAATGACGAAGAGTTGCAATGCTCACCTACATGTTGATTAGCTTCAAGCCTTGCGGAATAGCATAGATTGCACTGAGCTATGTGCAGTGCAGTTTACACTATTTCGAATGGCTTGAAGCAAATTAACCAGCATTGCACCTCTTTTTTATTTTTAATAACTTATTTAAACTCCGGACTTCTTTTGTGTTCAGTATGCAGCATTTAAAGCGGCGTCATCAATTTCCAACATGTTCTGACATCATTTGTTGTTTTTTGGTCATTTACCTAATTGTTTAGAGAGCTAAATGACCGTGAAATTGAAAATCACTACAAAATGAATCCTGAAAATGTTGAAACTTGGCATGGTATCATCATATCACCCGCATAGCATGCACGAAAGAGTAGAGAGGGTCACGGCAAAAACTGGACGCACTTCGTGTACAAACTGGACAAACTCTTACCGAGTATCAGGGTTTCGGAGTCCGGAGTGGGTACTAATGTGCATCCCACCAATCAGGAAGAATCACACGGATCGTGTGTTTCTTTCTAGCTCTTGTGAGTCGTTGGATCAAGGGTGTGTTTCTTCCTAGCTCATGTGAGTCGTTGGATCGACTACATACATCTACCAGTTCATCGACTGCATACATCTACCAGTTCATCGATTGAATACAAATCATTCGGATTCGCCATCATACGTCCAACCGTGCATTTGATATGCATATATATACATCACGAGCCACGGTTGGGCTGTATGACAAACTCTTTCCGAGTATCAAGGTTTCGGACTATACAAAAATAAATAATGCAGAAAATAAAAAAAACCATACAAAAAAATTACTCAAAAATAAATAGAAGAAAATAAATAATGCAGAAAATAAAAAACTATATAAAAACTACTCAAAAATAAATAAAAGAAAATAAGTAATGCAGAAAAGTAAAAACTATACAGCAAATTTGTTGGCACACTGCCCTGTGGGTCTACCAGAACTAGGGTGTGCAAATGCAGACCCAAGAGGGCCAGCAGACCCACAGGGCAGCGTGCCCTAATTAATTAGGCCCAGAAGCCTCCTATATAGAGGAGTTCGAAGAGGTAGCCGCGGTTGGGTTTATAAACCAGTGCGGTTGCCCTTCGCCGGGCGAGGTGGGACTAAACTTTAGGGTGGCAGCGCAAGGCCTTTAGTACCGGTTGGTGGCTCCAACCGGTACTAAAGGCCCCCCCTTTAGTACCGGTTGGTGGCTCCAACCGGTACTAAAAGCCTTCGTTTCCCGCCGCTTGGCCTGGCGAAAATAGGCCTTTAGTACCGGTTGGAGCCACCAACCGGTACTAAAGGCCCATCCTATATATATAGCGCTTACGAAAATTTCAGTTTCATCCCCACTTCGTCTCCAACCTCCGCCGTGCGCGCCCCTCGATCCCGTCGTCGCCGCCTGTCGTCCGTCGTCATCGTCGCTATCCCCGCCGCCGCCCGTCGTCGTCGTCGTCTCGCGCTGCCGCCCCGAACGCCGCCGCCGTCCGTCGCCATCGCCGCGGCCGCACGTCTCTCTCTCGCTCCCGCACACACATACACACACATACGTACATACACACACATACACACACACACACCGGCGCCCCCGCCCCGTACGCCGGCGCCCCCGCTCGTACGTACGGGGCGGCGGCGTACGGGGCCGAACACACACACACACACACATATATACCACACACACACGCATACACACACACATACACACATACGTAAACACATATACGTATATATACACACACATGCATACACACACACATACACACACACATTTTTTTTTACTTATTTTCTGTTTTTTAGAAAAGTTAATTAGATGATCGAATGTTAGATTAATGTGGAATGTTAGATGAATTAGCTAGCTAGATAGAAAAATTGTCCAACTAGAGATTAGAACTAGTTGAATAATTAATATAACTAGTTTATTTTTAGTAAGAAAATTTAGGTATATGAGATTAGAACTAGTGGAATAATTAATATAACTAGTTTATTTTTAGTAAGAAAATTTAGGTATATGAGATTAGAACTAGTTGAATAATTAATATAACTAGTTTATTTTAGTAAAAAAATTTAGGTATATGAGATTTGATGATCTAATTAAAATATTATTTGTTAATGAGTTTTTCTGTTTATTTAATTTTTTATATATTTTGAGTTTATATAAATGTTAGATTAATGTCGAATGTAAGATGAATTAGATAGAAAAGTTAAATATATAGTAATGTCAATTGAATATATAGTTAGATATATTAATGTCAAATGTTAGATGAATATATATTTGGCTAGATATAGGTGTTTAATGTTTCACCTATATGAACATACAAAATGTCATCTGACGACGAAAAAGATTTTATTTTGTGCGAACACTGTGAAGACCAGCGCGGCCTGTGCGACCAAAATTTCCTTGTTGATGGTAGGCGCTTCAGCATCAAGCTGGATGAGACATTCTAAGTTGATACAGTAAGTCACTTTGTCAATTATTATTTGAATGCAAAACTTATGCTTCATTTGCTTCAACTTATAATTTTAAATTTTCACTATTCTACTATAGCGCATCCCCTGCCATGCAACAATTTTTGTCTTGGATAAAATAGGTTTTAGTGCTATAGATGATATGGAGGTAAAGAGAGTTTACTTGAAGACGGAGCATGGGTATACTTTCAACGTCAAATTATATAATGGAGACACATACACCCATTTTGAATGCAAAACTTGGCAAGCACTATGCAAGACTTATGCATTTGAGCCTGATATGGTTATCACCTTTGATATTCGTCCGGAAGATGATATTGAAGGTAATATAGACATCTGGGTCGATGTGCAAACGCCTCCAGTTCTACCATTTGGTGAGTTTTTCTCAACCATGCATGCATATGTTTATGTCTTTCATACAGTTTATTCAAAAATAGTTGACAACTAATTTGTATTGTCAGCTTATTTCGGTTCAAGCAAACATGTCCGGCGCTTGGTAGACATGACCTACTACTGCCCCGGGGCTCAACTAAACTGCGAGGAGATAAGTCATTATGTTTCACGGCTTGAGGATCTTAATACTGTCAAGACAAATTTTTTTCCTAAACTTAGAAATGTTAGTACTCAAAATGTGCGACCAATGGTGATCGTATTGAACTACGGTCACATTTATAATCAAAAGATGGTAAGATTTTAAATATTTATCCTTAATTAGTGCATCTTTTGCATACATTATTTTTGAAGCTAAACTTTCATTGCTTAGTATATTAATTACTATACGATGTTGTTCAACAGGGACTTTCGATGACAGTTGTGCCTCAGTGGATCGAGACAAAAGGTCGCATGTCAATGGTTAGCTTACAACCAAGATTTCCTACATTGCACATGAGTGCATTCAGGATTTCTGAAAACGAAGAATGCTTAATAGTGAAAGATTGGAGCAAAATTGTTAACGATCGCAGAGAAGTACTAGGGGGCAGTAAGGTGAAGCGCAACCCAAGATTAGGAGACAGATTCATCTGCATGCTCCAGTATGATGAATCAGGAGAGCTATACATGTTCTATGCTATTCTACCTGAGAGGGAGCAGCAGGATCAGTAGCTACTAGTTCATGCTCTTAATTAGTACTTGTCTCATGTCCGTGTCCTGAACTTCGATCTTGGTGACGATTATGTTGAACTTGATGATATCTTTGCTTCTGTTACAAAGTGAATGTCTCCTCTTTAAGCTAGCCAGCGTTGATGATGATTAGATAGCTAGCGCGGTAATGACTATGATGATTAAATAGTGGTAATTAGACGACTACGATGATTTTTAGCTAGCTAGAGTTTATTTATTTATTAATATGCGATGATGATGATGATGACGACTACAACTCATTATAACATAAAACTATCCTAAATTAAATTGATAACACAAATTTAATTGAAAAATACAAAATAAAACAAAAACCCACAACCATTTAGTACCGGTTGGTGTTACCAACCGGTACTAAAGGGCTCCCGGCCCCCGGAGCTGGCTCGTGCCACGTGGTTCCCCTTTAGCACCGGTTCGTACTGAACCGGTACTAAAGGGGGGGGCCTTTAGTGCCGAAATGTTAGTGTCGGTTCCATAACCGGCACTAAAGGCCCTTACAAACCGGTACTAATGGCCCGTTTTCTACTAGTGTAGGAACATGTATAAGTCATGAAGAAAGCAATAGCAACAAACTAAACGATCAAGTTCTATGCTAACGGAATGGGTCAAGTCAATCACATCATTCTCTAATGATGTGACCCCATTAATCAAATGACAACTCATGTCTATGGCTTGGAAACTTAACCATCTTTGATTCAATGAGCTAGTCAAGTAGAGGCATACTAGTGACATACTGTTTGTCTAGGTATTCACACATGTATTATGTTTCCGGTTAATACAATTCAAGCATGAATAATAAACATTTATCATGATATAAGGAAATAAATAATAACTTTATTATTGCCTCTAGGGCATATTTCCTTCAGTCTCCCACTTGCACTAGAGTCAATAATCTAGTTCACATCGCCATGTGATTTAACATCAATAGTTCACATTACCATGTGATTAACACCCATAGTTCACATCGTCATGTGACTAACACCCAAAGGGTTTACTAGAGTCAATAATCTAGTTCATGTCGCTATGTGATTAATACCCAAAGAGTACTAAGGTGTGATCATGTTTTGCTTGTGAGGGAAGTTTAGTCAACGAGTCTGCCACATTCAGATCTGTATGTATTTTGCAAATTTCTATGTCAACAATGCTCTGCACGGAGCTACTCTAGCTAATTGCTCCCACTTTCAATATGTATCCAGATTGAGACTTTGAGTCATCTGGATCAGTGTCAAGACTTGCATCGACGTAACCCTTTATGGCGAACCTTATGTCACCTCCATAATCGAGAAACATATCCTTATTCCACTAAGGATAATTTTGACCAATGTCCAGTGATCTACTCCTAGATCACTATTGTACTCCCTTTCCAAACACAGGGCAGGGTATACAATAGGTCTGGTACACAGCATGTCATACTTTATAGAACCTATGGCTGAGGCATAGGGAATGACTTTCATTCTCTCTCTATCTTCTGCCGTGGTCGGGTTTTGAGTCTTACTCAACTTCACACCTTGTAACAAAGGCAAGAACTCCTTCTTTGACTGTTCCATTTTGAACTACTTCAAAATCTTGTCAAGGTATGTATTCATTGAAAAACTTATCAACCGTCTTGATCTATCTCTATAGATCTTTATGCTCAATATGTAAGTAGCTTCACCGAGGTCTTTCTTTGAAAAAATCCTTTCAAACATTCCTTTATGCTTTGCAGAATAATTCTACATTATCTCCGATCAACAATATGTCATTCACATATACTTATCAGAAATGATGTAGTGCTCCCACTCACTTTGTTGTAAATACAGGCTTCACCGCAAGTCTGTATAAAACTATATGCTTTGATCAACTTATCAAAGCGTATATTCCAACTCCGAGATGTTTGCACCAGTCCATAGATGGATCGCTAGAGCTTGCATATTTTGTTAGTACCTTTAGGATTGACAAAACCTTCTGGTTGCATCATATACAACTCTTCTTTACTAAATCCTATTAAGGAATGCAGTTTTGTTTATCCATTTGCCAGATTTCATAAAATGCGTCAATTGCTAACATGATTCGGACAGACTTAAGCATAGACACGAGTGAGAAACTCTCATCGTAGTCAACACCTTGAACTTGTCGAAAACCTTTTTGCGACAATTCTAGCTTTGTAGATAGTAACACTACTATCAGCGTCCGTCTTCCTCTTGAAGATCCATTTAATCTCAATGGCTCGCCGATCAATGGGCAAGTCAATCAAAGTCCATACTTTGTTCTCATACATGGATCTCATCTCAGATTTCATGGCCTCAAGCCATTTCGCAGAATCTGGGCTCATCATCGCTTCCTCATAGTTCGTAGGCTCGTCATGGTCAAGTAACATGACCTCTAGAACATGATTACCGTACCACTCTGGTGCGGATATCACTCTGGTTTACCTACGAGGTTCGGTAGTAACTTGATCTGAAGTTACATGATCATCATCATTAGCTTCCTCACTAATTGGTGTAGTAGTCACAGGAACAGATTTCTGTGATGAACTACTTTCCAATAAGGAAGCAGCTACAGTTACCTCGTCAAGTTCTACTTTTCTCCCACTCACTTCTTTTGAGAGAAACTCCTTCTCTAGAAAGGATCCATTCTCAGCAATGAATATCTCGCCTTCCACTAGTAGAAAACGGAGCTTTAAAACCGGTTCGTAAGGGCCTTTAGTGCCGGTTCCATAACCGGCACTAATTGGTGGGCACTAAAGGCCCCCCCCTCTTTAGTACCGGTTCAGCATGAACCGGTGCTAAAGGGCAAACACGTGGCACGAGCCAGCTCCGTGGGCGCGTAGGACATTAGTACCGGTTGGTAACACCAACCGGTACTAAATGTTTTGGTGTGTTTTGGTTTTTTTACTTTAATTATGTGTTTTCAATTTAATTTAGTGATTGTTTTACATTATAATGAGTTGTTAAATCATTAGGTGATTAGTTTGACTGGATGCGTGTGGATCCTAGCTAAGTCATCAAGTATATGTCATATCCATATTATATATACTTGATCACCTACTTAAGTGATCGAGGTAATATGGATATGGCATATATATACTTGATCACTTAGCTAGAATCCATCCAGTTGAAACTAGTATGCAATTTCTTTCATAAATGATATAATAACTCATCATCATCATATTAATTAATATAAAAACTCTTGCATCATATATATCATCACCAACGGTTTCCATAGCAAAGATATCATCGAGTTCAACATGGTAATGATATTATAAGCGTTCATAACACCACAAAAGCAAATCACTGTTTGAGATTAAGTTCAGGACGAAGAACACGGATATGAGAGGACAAGTACTAAGAGCATGAACTAGCTAATTAATCACTCCTGCTGCTCTCTCTCAGGTAAAATAGCATAGAACATGTATAGCTTTGCTGATTCATCATATTGGAGCATGCAGATGAACCTATCTCCTAATCGTGGGTTGCGCTTCTGATTGCTGCCCCCTAGTACTTCTCTGTGATCATTCACAATTTTGCTCCAGTCTTTTACTATTAAGCATTCCTCGCTATTAGAAATCCTGAATGCACTAAAGTGCATTGTAGGATATCTTGGCCGTAAGCTAACAATATTCATGGTACCTTTAGTCTCGATCCAATCAGGCACAACATTCATCGGGAGTCCCCGTTGAAGAACATAGTATAGTAACATACTTAGCAGTGAAGTTTAGCTTAAAAAAATAATGTATGCAAAAGATGCACTGAGAAGAAATAGTAGAAATCTTACCATCTTTCCTAAATATATGTGACCGTAGTTCAGTACGAACACTATTGGTCGCACGTTTTGAGTACTAACATTTCTAAGTATAGGAAAGAAATTTGTCTTGACAGCATCAAGATCCTCAAGCCATGAAACATAATGACTTGTCTCCTCGCAGTTTAGTTCAGCCCTGGGACAGTGGATGGTCCTGTCTACCAAGCGCCGGACATGTTTGCTTGACTGGAAATAAGCTGTCAATATTAATTGAGATCTATTAATTATTCAACTGGTTCAAATAATCTCATATCGAAGACATAAATATGTTTGAGAAACTTACATAATGGTAGAACTGGAGGCGTCTGCACATCGACCCAGATGTCTCTATTACCTTCAATATCATCTTCCGGACGAATATCAAAGGTGAAAACCATATCAGGCTCAAATGCATAAGCCTTGCATAGTGCTTGCCAAGTGTTGCATTCAAAATAGGTGTATGTGTCTGCATTGTATAATTTGACGTTGAAGGTATAACCATGCTCGGTCTTCAAGTAAACTCTTTTTACCTCCATAGTTTCGTTAGGACTGAAACCTATCTTATCCAAGACAAAAATTCTTGCATGGCAGGGGATACGCTAGTAGAATAGTGAAAAATTAAAATTAAAAGGTGAAGCAAAATGAAGCATAAGTCATGCTTAATTACGAAAAAAGACTTGTCATTGTGACTTACTGTATCCACTTCGAAGTTCTCATCCAGCTTGATGCTGAAGCGTCTATCATCAACTAGAAAATTTTGGCCGCACAGGCCGCGCTGGTCTTCGCAGTATTCACACATAATGAAATCGTTTTCATCGTCAGACGACATTCCTATGTTCATAGGTGAAACATTAAACACTTATTAGTTCTATTAATTCAACTAATTCTGTTAATTCAACTAGTTCAACTAAGCACTTACGAAGAATATACCTAATTAATTAATCTAATTCAACTAACTAGTTCAACTAATTAATTGAACTAATTCATCTAATATCTAACATATATGTTCATATATAGGTGAAACATTAAACACTTACTAGTTCTATTAATTCAACTAAATAAACTAGTTCTATTAATTCAACTAAGCATTTACTAAAAATAAACTAGTTCTATTA
>NC_057812.1:26739547-26739783 GCF_018294505.1 Triticum aestivum
CCGCATGCTATGCGGGTGATATGATGATACCATGCCAAGTTTCAACATTTTCAGGATTCATTTTGTAGTGATTTTCAATTTCACGGTCATTTAGCTCTCTAAACAATAAGGTAAATGACCGAAAAACAACAAATGATGTCAGAACATGTTGGAAATTGATGACGTTTCTTTGAATGCTGCATACTGAACACAAAAGAAGTCCGGAGTTCAAATAAGTTTAAAAAACATTGAAGTGG
>NC_057812.1:26739925-26740928 GCF_018294505.1 Triticum aestivum
AACAATTAGGTAAATGACCGAAAAACAACAAATGATGTCAGAACATGTTCGAAATTGATGACTTCCCTTTGAATGCTGCATACTGAACACAAAAGAAGTCCGGAGTTCAAATAAGTTTAAAAAACATTGAAGTGGTCGTGTAACAGATGAGTTCTCGTCCGAAACCCTGATACTCCGAAAGAGTTTGTCCAGTTTGTACACGAAGTGCGTCCAGTTTTTGCCGTGACCCTCTCTACTCTTTCGCGCATGCCATGCGGGTGATATGATGATACCATGCCAAGTTTCAACATTTTCAGGATTCATTTTGTAGTGATTTTCAATTTCACAGTCATTTAGCTCTCTAAACAATTAGGTAAATGACCGAAAAACAACAAATAATGTCAGAACATGTTGGAAATTGATGACGTCACTTTGAATGCTGCATACTGAACACAAAAGAAGTCCGAGTTCACATAAGTTTAAAAAACATTGAAGTGGCCGTGTAACAGATGAGTTCTCGTCCGAAACCCTGATACTCCGAAAGAGTTTGTCCAGTTTGTACACGAAGTGCGTCCAGTTTTTGTCGTGACCCTCTCTACTCTTTCGCGCATGCTATGCGAGTGATATGATGATACCATGCCAAGTTTCAATATTTCCAGGATTCATTTTGTAGTGATTTTCAATTTCACGGTCATTTAGCTCTCTAAACAATTAGGTAAATGACCGAAAAACAACAAACGATGTTAGAACATGTTGGAAATTGATGACGTCGCTTTGAATGCTGCATACTGAAAACAAAAGAAGTCCGGAGTTCAAATAAGTTTAAAAAACATTGAAGTGGTCGTGTAACAGATGAGTTCTCGTCCGAAACCCTGATACTCCGAAAGAGTTTGTCCAGTTTGTACACGAAGTGCGTCCAGTTTTTGCCGTGACCCTCTCTACTCTTTCGCGCATGCCATGCGGGTGATATGATGATACCATGCCAAGTTTCAACATTTTCAGGATTCATTTTGTAGTGATTTTC
>NC_057812.1:26741127-26741790 GCF_018294505.1 Triticum aestivum
CCGAAACCCTGATACTCCGAAAGAGTTTGTCCAGTTTGTACACGAACTGCGTCGAGTTTTTGTCGTGACCCTCTCTACTTTTTCGCGCATGCTATGCGGGTGATATGATGATACCATGCCAAGTTTCAACATTTCCAGGATTCATTTTGTAGTGATTTTCAATTTCACGGTCATTTAGCTCTCTAAACAATTAGGTAAATGACCAAAAAACAACAAATGATGTCAGAACATGTTGGAAATTGATGAAGTCGCTTTGAATGCTGCATCCTGAACACAAAAGAAGTCTGGAGTTCAAATAATTTTAAAAAACATTCAAGTGGCCGTGTAACAGATGAGTTCTCGTCCGAAACCCTGATACTCCGAAAGAGTATGTCCAGTTTGTACATGAAGTGCGTCCAGTTTTTGCCGTGACCCTCTCTACTCTTCCCCGCATGCTATGCGGGTGATATGATGATACCATGCCAAGTTTCAACATTTTCAGGATTCATTTTGTAGTGATTTTCAATTTCACGGTCATTTAGCTCTCTAAACAATAAGGTAAATGACCGAAAAACAACAAATGATGTCAGAACATGTTGGAAATTGATGACGTTTCTTTGAATGCTGCATACTGAACACAAAAGAAGTCCGGAGTTCAAATAAGTTTAAAAAACATTGAAGTGG
>NC_057812.1:26742929-26744019 GCF_018294505.1 Triticum aestivum
GGGCGACGGGCGCGCAGCGAAGAAGTTTGGATTGAGAAAAACTACTGGTGGTCGATGAACTGATTTTTTCGTAGGTTCCATGTATATAGGAGGGGTCTTTAGTGCCGGTTGGAGCCACCAACCGGTACTAAAGGCCAATTTTCGCCAGGCCAAGGGGCGGGAAATGGCCCCTTTAGTACCGGTTCGTGCCACGAACCGGTACTAAAGACCCCCCCCCCCTTTAGTACCGGTTGGAGCCACCAACCGGTACTAAAGGTTGTGCGCTGCCACCGGCGGTGCACAATGTTTAGTCCCACCTCGCCGAGCGAAGGGCAGCCACACTGGTTTATAAACCCAGTCGCGGCTGCTCCTTCGAGCTTCTCTATATAGCAGGCTTCTGGGCCTAATTAACTAGGGTGCGCTGCCCTGTGAGCCTGCTGGCCCTTCTGGGCCTGCATTTGCACACCCTAGGTCTGGCAGGCCCACTGGGCAGCGCGCCAACAAATTTTTTATATAGTTTTTTCTTTTCTGCATTATTTATTTTTGAGTAATTTTTTTGTATAGTTTTTTTATTTTCTGCATTATTTCTTTTCTTCTATTTATTTTCTTCTGGAAATTGAATGCTGCATACTGAACAATTAGGTAAATGACCAAAAAACAACAAATGATGTCAGAACATGTTGGAAATTGATGATGTCGCTTTGAATGCTGCATACTGAACATAAAAGAAGTCCGGCGTTCAAATAAGTTTAAAAAACATTGAAGTGGCCGTGTAACAGATGAGTTCTCGTCCGAAACCCTGATACTCCGAAAGAGTATGTCCAGTTTGTACACGAAGTGCGTCCAGTTTTTGCCGTGACCCTCTCTACTCTTCTCCGCATGCTATGCGGGTGATATGATGATACCATGCCAAGTTTCAACATTTTCAGGATTCATTTTGTAGTGATTTTCAATTTCACGGTCATTTAGCTCTCTAAACAATAAGGTAAATGACCGAAAAACAACAAATGATGTCAGAACATGTTGGAAATTGATGACGTTTCTTTGAATGCTGCATACTGAACACAAAAGAAGTCCGGAGTTCAAATAAGTTTAAAAAACATTGAAGTGG
>NC_057812.1:26744553-26745353 GCF_018294505.1 Triticum aestivum
TCATTTTGTAGTGATTTTCAATTTCACGGTCATTTAGTTCTCTAAACAATTAGGTAAATGACCGAAAAACAACAAATGATGTCAGAACATGTTGGAAATTGATGACTTCCCTTTGAATGCTGCATACTGAACACAAAAGAAGTCCGGAGTTCAAATAAGTTTAAAAAACATTGAAGTGGTCGTGTAACAGATGAGTTCTCGTCCGAAACCCTGATACTCCGAAAGAGTTTGTCCAGTTTGTACACGAAGTGCGTCCAGTTTTTGCCGTGACCCTCTCTACTCTTTCGCGCATGCCATGCGGGTGATATGATGATACCATGCCAAGTTTCAACATTTTCAGGATTCATTTTGTAGTGATTTTCCATTTCACAGTCATTTAGCTCTCTAAACAATTAGGTAAATGACCGAAAAACAACAAATAATGTCAGAACATGTCGGAAATTGATGACGTCGCTTTGAATGCTGCATACTGAACACAAAAGAAGTACGGAGTTCAAATAAGTTTAAAAAACATTGAAGTGGCTGTGTAACAGATGAGTTCTCGTCCGAAACCCTGATACTCCGAAAGACTTTGTCCAGTTTGTACACGAAGTGCGTCCAGTTTTTGTCGTGACCCTGTCTACTCTTTCACGCATGCTATGCGGGTGATATGATGATACCATGCCAAGTTTCAATATTTTCAGGATTCATTTTGTAGTGATTTTCAATTTCACGGTCATTTAGCTCTCTAAACAATTAGGTAAATGACCAAAAAACAACAAACGATGTTAGAACATGTTGGAAATTGATGACGTCGCTTT
>NC_057812.1:26745429-26746202 GCF_018294505.1 Triticum aestivum
GTCCAGTTTTTGCCGTGACCCTCTCTACTCTTTCGCGCATGCTATGCGGGTGATATGATGATACCATGCCAAGTTTCAACATTTTCAGGATTCATTTTGTAGTGATTTTCAATTTCACGGTCATTTAGCTCTCTAAACAATTAGGTAAATGACCGAAAAACAACAAATGATGTCAGAACATGTTGGAAATTGATGACATCGCTTTGAATGCTGCATACTGAACACAAAAGAAGTTCGGAGTTCAAATAAGTTTAAAAAACATTGAAGTGGTCGTGTAACAGATGAGTTCTCGTCCGAAACCCTGATACTCCGAAAGACTTTGTCCAGTTTGTACACGAAGTGCGTCCAGTTTTTGTCGTGACCCTGTCTACTCTTTCATGCATGCTATGCGGGTGATATGATGATACCATGCCAAGTTTCAATATTTTCAGGATTCATTTTGTAGTGATTTTCAATTTCACGGTCATTTAGCTCTCTAAACAATTAGGTAAATGACCAAAAAACAACAAACGATGTTAGAACATGTTGGAAATTGATGACGTCGCTTTGAATGCTGCATACTGAACACAAAAGAAGTCCGGAGTTCAAATAAGTTTAAAAAACATTGAAGTGGTCGTGTAACAGATGAGTTCTCGTCTGAAATCCTGATACTCTGAAAGAGTTTGTCCAGTTTGTACACGAAGTGCGTCCAGTTTTTGCCGTGACCCTCTCTACTCTTTCGCGCATGCTATGCGGGTGATATGATGATGCCATGCCAAGTTTCAACATTTTCA
>NC_057812.1:26746212-26746912 GCF_018294505.1 Triticum aestivum
CCAGTTTTTGCCGTGACCCTCTCTACTCTTTCGCACATGCTATGCGGGTGAAATGATGATACCATGCTAAATTTCAACATTTTCACAGTTCATTTTGTAGTGATTTTCAATTTCACGGTCATTTAGCTCTCTAAAGAATTAGATAAATGACTGAAAAACAACAAATGATGTCAGAACATGTTGGAAATTGATGACGTCGCTTTGAATGCTGCATACTGAACACAAAAGAAGTCCGGAGTTCAAATAAGTTTAAAAAACATTGAAGTGGCCGTGTAACAGATGAGTTCTCGTCCGAAACCCTGATACACCGAAAGAGTTTGTCCAGTTTGTACACGAAGTGCGTCCAGTTTTTGTCGTGACCCTCTCTACTCTTTCGCGCATGCTATGCGGGTGATATGATGATACCATGCCAAGTTTCAACATTTTCAGGATTCATTTTGTAGTGATTTTCAATTTCACGGTCATTTAGTTCTTTAAACAATTCGGTAAATGACTGAAAAACAAATGATGTCAGAACATGTTGGAAATTGATGACGTCGCTTTGAATGCTGCATACTGAACACAAAAGAAGTCTGGTGTTCAAATAAGTTTAAAAAACATTGAAGTGCCCGTGTAACAGATGAGTTCTCGTCTGAAACTCTGATACTCCGAAAGAGATTGTCCAGTTTGTACACAAAGTGCGTCCAGTTTTTGCCGTGAC
>NC_057812.1:26746922-26747523 GCF_018294505.1 Triticum aestivum
TCATTTTGTAGTGATTTTCAATTTCACGGTCATTTAGTTCTCTAAACAATTAGGTAAATGACCGAAAAACAACAAATGATGTCAGAACATGTTGGAAATTGATGACTTCCCTTTGAATGCTGCATACTGAACACAAAAGAAGTCCGGAGTTCAAATAAGTTTAAAAAACATTGAAGTGGTCGTGTAACAGATGAGTTCTCGTCCGAAACCCTGATACTCCGAAAGAGTTTGTCCAGTTTGTACACGAAGTGCGTCCAGTGTTTGCCGTGACCCTCTCTACTCTTTCGCGCATGCCATGCGGGTGATATGATGATACCATGCCAAGTTTCAACATTTTCAGGATTCATTTTGTAGTGATTTTCAATTTCACAGTCATTTAGCTCTCTAAACAATTAGGTAAATGACCGAAAAACAACAAATAATGTCAGAACATGTTGGAAATTGATGATGTCGCTTTGAATGTTGCGTACTGAACACAAAAGAAGTCCAGAGTTCAAATAAGTTTAAAAAACATTGAAGTGGCCGTGTAACAGATGAGTTCTCGTCCGAAACCCTGATACTCCGAAAGAGTTTGTCCAGTTTGTACACGAAGTGCGTCCAG
>NC_057812.1:26749322-26749830 GCF_018294505.1 Triticum aestivum
AGAAGTCCGGAGTTCAAATAAGTTTAAAAAACATTGAAGTGCCCGTCTAACAGATGAGTTCTCGTCCGAAACCCTAATACTCCGAAAGAGATTGTCCAGTTTGTACACGAAGTGCGTCCAGTTTTTGCCATGACCCTCTCTACTCTTTCGCACATGATATGCGGGTGAAATGATGATACCATGCCAAGTTTCAACATTTTCAGAGTTCATTTTGTAGTAATTTTCAATTTCACGGTCATTTAGCTCTCTAGACAATTAGGTAAATGACTGAAAAACAACAAATGATGTCAGAACATGTTGGAAATTGATGACGTCGGTTTGAATGCTGCATACTGAACACAAAAGAAGTCCGGAGTTCAAATAAGTTTAAAAAACATTGAAGTGCCTGTGTAACAGATGAGTCTCGTCTGAAACCCTGATACTCCGAAAGAGATTGTCCAGTTTGTACACGAAGTGCGTCCAGTTTTTGCCGTGACCCTCTCTACTCTTCCGCACATGCTATGCGGGT
>NC_057812.1:26784789-26785296 GCF_018294505.1 Triticum aestivum
GTCATTTAGCTCTCTAAACAATTAGGTAAATGACCGAAAAATAACAAATGATGTCAGAACATGTTGGAAATTGATGACGTCGCTTTGAATGCTGCATACTGAACACAAAAGAAGTGCGGAGTTCAAATAAGTTTAAAAAACATTGAAATGGCCATGTAACAGATGAGTTCTCGTCCGAAACCCTGATACTCCGAAAGAGTTTGTCCAGTTTGTACACGAAGTGCGTCCAGTTTTTGTCGTGACCCTCTCTACTCTTTCGCGCATGCTATGCGGGTGATATGATGATGCCATGCCATGTTTCAACATTTTCAGGATTCATTTTGTAGTGATTTTCAATTTCACGGTCATTTAGCTCTCTAAACAATTAGGTAAATGACCGAAAAACAACAAATGATGTCAGAACATGTTGGAAATTGATGAGGTCTCTTTGAATGCTGCATACTGAACACAAAAGAAGTCCGGAGTTCAAATAAGTTTTAAAAACATTGAAGTGGCCGTGTAACAGAT
>NC_057812.1:26790666-26791220 GCF_018294505.1 Triticum aestivum
AGAAATGATGTCAGAACATGTTGGAAATTGATGACGTCGCTTTAAATGCTGCATACTGAAAACAAAAGAAGTCCGGAGTTCAAATAAGTCTAAAAAACATTGAAGTGGCCATGTAACAGATGAGTTCTCGTCCAAAACCCTGATACTCCGAAAGAGTATGTCCAGTTTGTACACGAAGAGCGTCCAGTTTTTGCCGTGACCCTCTCTACTCTTTCGCGCATGCTATGCGGGTGATATGATGATACCATGCCAAGTTTCAGCATTTTCAGGATTCATTTTGTAGTGATTTTCAATTTCACGGTCATTTAGCTCTCTAAACAATTAGGTAAATAACCGACAAACAACAAATGATGTCAGAACATGTTTGAAATTGATGACGTCGCTTTAAATGCCACATACTGAACACAAAAGAAGACCAGAGTTCAAATAAGTTTAAAAAAGATTGAAGTGGCCATGTAACAGATGAGTTCTCGTCCGAAACCCTGATACTCCAAAAGAGTATGTCCAGTTTATACACGAAGTGCGTCCAGTTTTTGCCGTGACCCTCTCTACTC
>NC_057812.1:26793514-26794112 GCF_018294505.1 Triticum aestivum
GCTTTGAATGCTGCATACTGAACACAAAAGAAGTCCGGAGTTCAAATAAGTTTAAAAAACATTGAAGTGGCCATGTAACATATGAGTTCTCGTCCGAAACCCTGATACTCTGAAAGAGTTTGTCCAGTTTGTACACGAAGTGCGTCCAGTTTTTGCCGTGACCCTCTGTACTCTTTCGCGCATGCTATGCGGGTGATATGACGATACCACGCCAAGTTTCAACATTTTCAGGATTCATTTTGTAGTGATTTTCAATTTCACGGTCATTTAGCTCTCTAAACAATTAGGTAAATGACCAAAAAACAACAAATGATGTCAGAACATGTTGGAAATTGATGATGTCGCTTTGAATGCTGCATACTGAACACAAAAGAAGTCCGGAGTTCAAATAAGTTTAAAAAACATTGAAGTGGCCGTGTAACAGATGAGTTCTCGTCCGAAACCCTGATACTCCGAAAGAGTTTGTCTAGTTTGTAGACGAAGTGCGTCCAGTTTTTGCCGTGACCCTCTCTACTCTTTCACGCATGCTATGCGGGTGATATGATGATACCATAGTTTCAACATTTTCAGGATTCATTTTGTAATGATTTTCAATTTC